>NC_081352.1:19819058-19848925 GCF_029784015.1 Lycium ferocissimum
TAACGTGGAGCCAAGCGATCCGCTCTCCGGTTCCTCTTCCAATCGGGATATCTTTTACTCTCAGCCTCTCTCACATCTCTTTTCATGTCTTGCAAGGCAGAACAATAATCCTTTTCTAAATGAATCTGGGCTTGCTGCTTGGTTATGATCACCCTGGCACGCTTTAACTTTTCACTCAATTTTTCTATGATGCGCTGGTCTTTTCTTTTTCTGTAGGACCCCCCGAGCATATCCATTGATAATGAAGAGTCCTGAAACCACGAGAGGTACTCAGGTACCATTCTTCTTTTATCGCGATCCTCCACCATTTCATCTAATTCTGAAACCTTACTTGCGTGCCAAATATTCATAATTGCTTTCTCATTATGGGGCTGCTTCGGACTGAAATCATACATGAATTTGCTCATCTCATGTGTTGGTGGTATCGCTTGTAAACGGCCCAACTGGCACATCACCTGAAGAGGAGCGTATGACTGGACGCCGTCAAGTCCTATTAGCACTAAAAATGGATAAAACGCGGATTCACAGATGACTTCTTCTACTGAGAACCAGTAGTAGTTCTAGGTGATTCGATTTGCAGTCAATGTAGGGAGAAACTCATTCCAAGCCGCAATTCCTTTTGGCAGGTTACACTTTTCAATCCTTTTTTCGTGGTCCGTGACATGATTGAGCCATGACGCATTAAAGTCCACAATGATTGGGTGGCGGTAGAGGTGCTCTAACAACCACATTTGGAGTAGAATATTGCAACCGTGAAAACTTCGGGTGCCCTGACTGCATCTGGTTAAAGCACAAAAAATACCTGAAAGGATCATAGGGATGAGAGTTGGGTTTTCCATTGTAGTCAAAGCCTTAGCTACACCTGCTAAACGAATATCAATGCGTCCCTTCCTATCTGGAAAAACCACGCGCCCTAAGAACGCAACCATAAAAGTAAATCTCCTGTGCATCTTCCATGTTTCTATGCTTCCTTCCTCTTTTAATTCGCCCATATACCTGTTGTACCCTCCTTTTATACATGCTCTTGTTACTATTAAAAGGACTGAAGTAAAGGGTCATCTCTGGGTGACTTGTGGTCATTTGAACCTATTGCAACCCTATCCTTCTTGTGCCATTTCTACTCACCTGAACTGATAGCTTCGTATCCTTATATTCTTTCTTCTTCTTTTTTTATGGATAATGTGAACTTTCCCTCCCCTATGGCCCCTTTGTTTATGCTTGATTCATTGAGTGAATGTGTTCTCTTTACTTGACCCTGCTCAGAATCATGGAAAATGCAAATTGTAACAAAATGGAAAATATGAAAGTAGTAGTGAACAACTCAAGGCTGAATCTTATCGAAAAAGCGTAAAATATGAGTTGTCCTTTGAGAAAGAAAAATCCAGAAAACTTAGCTTTAAATTAGATAGAGCAAGAAATGATCTTGAAAGAGTCTCAAATGCTTACTAATCTCACTAGTAGAACACATGGTGCAACCACTGGCCTAGGTTTTAATAAGGGAACTACAATAGGGGAATATGAAGAGGGAGAATTGTGTTTTCTCCGCGGTACATGTTAGAATCAAGTGTCCAGTGAACCTAAGGCATGATGAAAAAAATCGAAAGACTGTAAACAAAAGGATCAAACCTGCTAAAATTAGTGGAACAAGTAGACGGACTAGTGTAACGACCAGTTAGGTCATTTTGGCTATTTTGACTATTTTACCCCTGTTGACCCTTCCTCTAGTTTCTTCGCGGTATATTTAACTTGTGGGGATGGATGGCGTGATTCTTGAGCCATTCAGATGAGAATTGGGTAAGAAAATGGGATTTTTGGAAATTTGTAAGTGTTTGGTTGACCAAAGTCAACACCGGGGGTAAACGAGTCCATTTTAAAGTTTCATCGATTCCATTAGGTCTGGAATAGCGATTATGACTTGGTTGAGTAGTTGGTTCGGTTTCCGAGGGACTCGGGAGTATTTTGGTCCTTTGGTTGGATATTGAGTTTTACGAGATTTGGAGTTGACCATCGTCAACACCAAGTCAAGATGACCTCTTTTGGATATTCCGAGTGTGTTAGTGAGTTCATAGCATTTTTTGTGATTGAAATGCATATATGGTTTGTGTTCGAGGTTCGGGTGAGCTTTGGGTATTGCGTCAGGTTTTGACGAAACAAGATTTTTCTGGTTTCAGTTATTGCTTGTGTGCTTAATCCCGATTGTGTGGCTCTAGCAATGATCGCATGAATCTGCACAATTGGCCATCGGAATCGCGATGCCTTGGGCTACGATCGAAGGGAGATATTTTTTGGGGTCCTGCGATCGTAATGATAGGTCCCGCAATCGCAAGGAAGGAAATAACTAGGCAGAATTAAAAATCCCATTTCAAGTTTAGACCCCCTTATTCACATAGTTTGAGCTCCATACCTCGGTTTAAGGAGATTTTTGAAGGGATTTGCAAGATTCATCAAGTGGGTAATTTTCTAACCTTCTTTTTACCTTTATATCATTAATTAGTAGGAATTTTCATGTTAGGAATCATAAAATAAGGAGGGGATTTGGGGGTTTATGAACCCTAAGTTATAATTATTGAATTTGGTTCATTTTTTGGGATATAGACTCCATAGTTCGAATTTCCTAGTTTGCCCTTCGTGGCTCAGAATCCTATTTCTTTTTTGGTTCAGAACAAAAGTATAGCATTATGGGTATCATTGGATTAGTATGACCTCCTAGAATAGTGATTTGACCATATTGAATCGAATTTTAGATGAAATTACGATTTTGACCTTCGGGGTTTAAAATGGGGCTTTTGGGTTGATTTTCTAGACTCGAATATTTTATCGCAATATGGTATCGATTAACTTGTGTTCTCACATATAATCTGTGTTTGAACATATTAGGACTATTCGGAGGTGTTACAAAAGGGCAAGGCTTTGTTGTGATTGTCGGACACCTATTTCAGGCATGTTGAGACTTTAAACCTTAGCTTAAGAATTATGGTTAATTTAATTGGACTAATAAGAGGGGATACTAGGGTAACTAATGGGGATCCCAATACTCGTGAGGTGATGAGCCCTTGTATCGGGTACTAGTGCCATGATATCGTTATTTGCGCAATTTCAATTTATAGTCCGGTCTGAATATTATGCTTTGGGCATTAGCTGATAGCATAGATTGATTTGTATCTGTGATTGGGATATGAGATCCCTTATTAAATACTTTTATGCTTATTACCTATCTTATATGTGATTGTTTGTGTCATATCCCATATTTTTATACGACGGATTATTCGTGAGTTAATCGACATAAGTCCAAGGACAAGATTATTTTTTGGATATGAGACAAGGACTTTTAATCGCGATTTTAATAATTGCACGGTTTGCTAATTAATAACAATTAGTGGAAATATTAGTGGAGATTTGGGATTAACTTACCATGATTAGATGATTAAAGTGGGGATTAGTGATTAATTATGATTAATTAGCTTAATTAGACCACTAAGTGGGCCCACAAAGTTGGTCAATCGATTGGTGATTGGGTTGAGTGGGACACATGTCATTGTGGTTGGACATGTGTCCACTTCATAGGCAGCATATATATTCTTAATTGATGACTAAAGATTAGTCATCCACCTCATTTTTCATCTTCAACCAAAGGGAGTTTGAGAGCAGCCCAGCCATGGCAACTCACGGCCATGGCTGTCCTTGGGCAAGCTTGTGTTCTTGATGAAGAAAATTTATTTCTAAGGCATTCCAATCACTTAGAAACCATTGGCAACGTGGACTTGATCATTTGGGGCAGCAAGAACACTTGCGATTTTAATTCACTAAATTCAGCAAATTATGGAGCCAAGTTGTTAAGGTAAGATTTAATCCTTTTCTACATGTTTAAGGGGTGGTTTGGACGTGTTGTGAATGTGTAAATGTGAATTGGATGTATGAAATTATGTATGTTGATGTTGGGATGTTGTTGAAACCGTAGGGGCTGTTTTATGTGAAAATGGTGAACTGATTTTATTTAGTATTTTGGTTGTTGTTGTCATGGATTATGTGATGAGAATGAAGGAATTAAATGGTTAAAGTTGAAGTTGAATTGGTTTTGTGGGCTGTTGTAAGGATTATTGTGATATTAGTGTAGTTTTCATACCTATGAATAAGTGATGTAGTTGCCGTGTGGTTGCTGTTATATTTCACTAAATTAGACGAAAAGATTGTGTGAAATAATATATAAGAAGCGTATGTGGTTTGCTTGGTGTGTTCGTAGGTGTTCGCAAGATTTTCGAGCATCTTTTATGTTATTAGTTAGGGGCTGTTTTGATATGTCATTGTTGTTCTTGTTGAGCTTGGAAGATTAAGTATGACTAAAGTTATGCATGATGTTATTGTATTGGTTGGGGTTAAAGATCGTTTCGATGAAAACGTTAAGACTATGGATCATTAAGGATAATTTGAATATGTAGTAGTCGTATGTGGATTGTTATCGAATGTTGTGAATGTGGGATGTTTGGAATGTTGTGCGGGCTGTTCAGAGTGTTCTCGAAGTCTTGTCTTGAATAGCCTCGATATGGTACTTGAACGTGTGGTTGATGTTGGCTTAGTCATTGTGTAAGTGGTTTAAATATAAGGGAAGCGTCGTCTAGTTCCTAGAAAGGAGTTACTAACGTAGAATACGTTTTGAACCTTCCCGTAGCTTAACCATAGTTTTTGACATCTAATATAGGTTGAGACGCTTCGGGCAGCATATACGTATTGTGTTACGGATAAGCGCTAAAGGTATGCAAAGCTATCCCTTCTTTCTTTTGGCATGTCCTAGACGTAAGTAATGTACGATATGAGCTTTGGGGTAATTCTATTCATAAGTTCTGAACATGATTTATGATTCTTATTCACCTCTTGATGTTAGAACTCTTAGAGTAGTCGAGCTACTGCCCTTGAGTCTTCTATATGATTGGATGGTAAATGATACATAAAAGTTCCTATTCTAAAGGCTCTATAATGACTAATGTCCTTAACTTTCATAAGTTGTCTCGTATTAATTTGATACATGTCTATGATCCCTGAGACTTTACTTAATATAGTTCATAATGACATTTAGAGAGAACTTAACATGACTATTGTCTTGATACTCGAGTGTTAGTTAGTCTACTTATCTATTGAGTCTCAGATGATGATTTAGTTGCATATGGTTATTCACTACTTTCTGCTTTCATTATCTTTATTCTTGTTACATCTTTCACCAGTCCCGGCCGGGTATGTTATCACGCACACACTACATTATCCACCGAGTCCCTCACTGAGGGCCGCCCTGCACGCTATGATGTATGATGATATGATGATATGATGACATGATGATACGATGATATGATTATGGCACCGAGTCCCATGATGGGCCGGTACGGTATACGTGTACACGACTTTATTCAAGTCCCATAATAGGCCGGGTACGGTATATGATAATGATATGTATGATTTCATTCATAAGGCACGAGTACGATGATTTCTGATTATTATACTTGTCTCTCACAATCTCTACTTCGATTATGATTTTCCTTAATGTATTTCATGCTTTATATACTCGGTACATATTTCGTACCGACCCCGCTCTTCGGTGAGTTTCATGCCCGCGGTACGGATGCTCGCTTTGGTGATCCTTGACTTAGTACTCTACTCGGAATTGTCTTGGAGCGTCTCCATTGTTCGAGCCTAGACTTTCGATACGAATCTTTGATGTATATGTATATGTTCATCAAAGTGCAGGCGAGGCCGTCCCGTCATATATTCTTGTTAATACTCTTAGAGGTCCGTAGACATATGTGTGTGGGTTGTATATAGATGTCGTTCGGCTATGTTAGCATGACTTGTGTTTTGGGACGTTCCCTTTCGTAAGTGGCCGGCCTTGCGGCGCGTATATATATATATATATATATATATATATATATATATATATATATATATGTTTTGGGATGTTGTATGTAGCGGCAGCCTTGTCGGCTTGCGTGTATATAGTTGGGACGTTCCCATACGCTATGATAGCCTTGTCGGCTTATGTATAATGTTATCTGTCGATAGTTGTGACTCCACAGGAGACAGGTTGTCTTAGTACATTTATATGACAGTTTTGAGATGACATATTGTTCCTATAAATTACCATATTATGTTCAGTTTCGAATTGATTATAGCTAACAGGTGTATACGAGTGTCCAGCTCGGGCACTAGTCACGGCCTATGGGGTTGGGTCGTGACAGTTTGACCTCATCACTCCCAAATACTCGTTTAAAAGTGGAAAAGGGCTAAAGATTTAGTCTTTATTTCTTAATTTGATTTCTTATGGTTATGCATGTCATATTCATGCTTTATATGGTATCTCATGTGCTTTTGAGGATACATTTGTGATGTTCGAAGAGAAATGATGCCGGACGGAATGATAATGGTATTTTGAGCCAGATTAGCTAGATGACACGTAATGTGAGCCTAAGGATTGAGTATTGTGATTTAGAGCCTACGGGGCTAGGTATTGTGATTGGACGCTTAAAATGGCTGAGGCCCGAGCTGATATGGGAGATCTAAGAATTTCGAGTTGGTATATGGACCTCGCGGTCCCCCATGGGTCATGATTCATTAATGTTTGCATGTGTGTATCGGAAGATGGAAAAAGGACTTGGATTGCATATTATTGCATTTTCATAGTTCTTCCTCGTTGTATGATTGATTTCTTGTTGTTTGGATTGCCTTAAATTCCCTTTTGATACTTGATAAACTTGAGGAGTTAGAAGCTTTACCTAGGCTTATAACCTGAAACTATAGCGACTGTTGTGATTATTATTATTATGGACTAATAGCGGTTAATTGTGGAATTAGTATTCGAGGACCAACCCTCGTCTTCGTTTTCGTTAGGGTCAGTCGACAATGCTGTTGAGTACACGTTGTTTCCCATACTGGCGCTACACTTGCTGCACCTTTATGTGTAAAGATTTTATGCCCAGCACTAGTGGACCGCGGGATTGCTCGGCTGCTCTTTGAGGAGGCTATTCCAGAGAGTTCGGCGTGAGCTACATGATGATCCGTAGCATTGGATTTTCAGCCTATGGCTTATTTCATGTCCTTTTATTCAGACAGTGTATTAAAGTACAATTTCAGACTTGTATTTTTTATTATTAAAAGTTCTTGTACTGTGACACTAGATTTGAGGATGGTTGTACCTTATTTCCATATATTTATGACTATAAAGCGTATTTAAGACTTTAAATTGACTTGTATGATATTTCTGCATGTTTTATCTATCATTTCGTTAATCTTGGGTTGTGGATGGCTTACTAACTTGGTTGGAGTTAATGCCTTCACAGCCTATTAAATTGGGTCGTGACAAATTGATATCCGAGCTTTAGGTTAATCATTCTCACAAGTACAAGAACAATGTCTAGTAGAGTCTTGAGGATTGATACGATGAGCTTTGTGTCTATCTTTGAGAGGCTATAGGACTTTTATGAAAACTCTTATCATTCATTCCTTATCGTGCGTACTTGATTCTATAAGAATTCTTTGTTTCATTCTCTCACAGATGGTAAGGACACGATCAGCCGCAGTCGGAGACCAGGAGCCTTCACTCGTACCCACTTGTCATGACCCGAACCTGGGCCTAAACGTAACACGGCACTCGGTGTCTGACTGCATGTGACCGAGCGAACCACATGGCTTATTGAATCAACATGGGACATGTACTGATGCGGAATATAAGTTAAAACATGAATAGTCTAAATAAAACATGTGACGTTATAATAATACTGAGAATACTGTTTAAAACATAAGTGCGGGAAATAGTCTGAAACATGGTCATGTATCCCATAAGGGTAAACATGACTAAATACTAAACATGACATACTGACTAGTCTATGAAACCTCTGAACATGAATCTGAATACTAAACTATTTTACCAGGATAAGGCCCCCGGCAACCTCTACTACCGAACATGACATGAACATGAAATAAGAATAACACCCTGAATGAAGTGGGGCTCACTAATAGTTGATACCAGAGAATCCTAGCAAGCTGATCCGTAGTCCTGTAAATCAATGCATCCATCGTGAAATGCAGGCCTCGGGCAAAAGGGATGTAAGTACACTGGAATTGTACTTGTATGTAAAGCAACTGAATGAAAGAATAGTAAGTGGAGTGTTGGGGGAATGGGCAACCCAAATCAATAACATGGATACATGAAGTAATACGAAACTGAAACTGTAACTGCAAGCTGCAGCTGAACCTGTAATTGTAAGCTTAAACTGAAACATGGACATGATCATGATCTAGCATGATAAAGTTGTAACATGAGTAAATCATTTTAAGTGGGAAATCATTAGTATAACCAACAACATGAAATCACGAGCACGTGGCGTTTGGTACCTGGCCCGACCAGCAGAGCAATCTCATACCTTGCCAGGTTATGAGACATGAACATGACATGAAAGGATCCAATCAATAGTCTGAAGGTATCGTCCAAACTAGGCGAAGCGATCCTTACCCTGCGTTGGCATACGTAGTTTCAGGTGGTCTGCACCTTCTCGGTAAACCTATGCTACTCCCAAAAATACTAAATATGTATATGGTTGGCTTAAAAGCTGATAAATTTCATAAACATGGTTTGTAAATAGTTTTACATGAAAATCTGTATAAATATATGCATATCATTTCTGAGACATGAACACATGTAAAATTTCAAAAAATAGAAAAATCTGAGATCATAATTGATATCTAAGAGCTCATGGAAAAGATAACACGAGCATGCATAGAATACAGGAAGGTTCATGTCAATCATAATGATACACGAATACAATTATCTGAAACATGATTGAGCATGATTATATTAACTTTTATCTGAGGTATTTCATGAACTAAAGCATGATTCTCTAACTCTGAAGAGAATTAGGGTTTCATGAATTAACGTGGCCTAGGGAAGAGCAATAATGTTCCCACGCGTATATAGAAGCCCTACATACCTCTGTAAACACTCCACTCTAACGAATTATCTTGCTTCTTTGATGAAGAACACCCAAACCCTAGCTTTAAATCGTTGGAGAAGGATTACTTGTTAATCCTATGTTTTTGTTTAAGAATCATGTATTTAGCGCTAGGATTGATTAGGAATTGTAGAGATTCTCTTCATGTGGAAGGTTGAGAGGAGAGAAAAATTGTCCTTAAAGGGTTTTCTACGAAGTTGGAACGTCTGATGAATGAAATTTTGATTTAAGTGTTGAATTGATAGAAGCCCTACATCCTATAAACGCTCCAATCCAATGAATTATCTTGCTTCTCTGACGAAGAACACCCAAAACCTAGCTTTGAATCGTTGGAGAAGGATTACTTGTTAATCATATGTTTTTGTTTAATAATCATGTTTGGAATCATGTATTTAGCGCTAGGATTGATTAGGAATCGTAGAGATGTTCTTACCTTGATGTGGGAGGTTGAGAGGAGAGAAAAATCGTCCTTCAAGGGTTTTCTACGAAGTTGGAATGTCTAATGAGTGAAATTTTGAGTTAAGTGTTGAATTTATAGCACGGGCCATTTGGACCACCTGGCTCGCCGAGTGAGCTTGTTACACCCCGTAGTTTCGTACGTGGAAATTTATAAGTATTGGACGTTCTAAGTATGGATACTGGAGTTCCCTTCAAGGATATATGATATTATACGAACTAATCCTATGGTCATGATGGTTTAAGTTCATATAATAAGCTATGGAAGATTCCGGGATCAAGCAAATCGAAGAAAATAAGTTTGTCAAAAATTTGGAAAAAGTTGACAGAATTTTGGGTCAACTTTGGAGGGGTATATCTCCTAGTATATTAAGATTTTTAAGGTGTTTCAAAAGCCTAAAATGAAGTTCGTCGAGTCTAGTTTCCAACGCAACAAACCGCTCATCGATAGGACATCGGAGTAGAGAATTATGGACGTTACAAGTTCGGCTGACAAAGCAGAAATGCGTGCTACAATAACTGCTACAGTAACCGACCTACTACAGTACTGCTACAATGACCCGACCCGAATTTGAACTAATATAAAGGGGCTTTCCCCCTCGTTTTTCAGCAAAGAGTTCTTCCAAACTATTCCAAAATGCTCTAGAAAGTTCCCCAACTCTCAAACCCAAATTTCAAGCCTAAATCAACTATAATTCACGAATTCCGGTTCAGGCAACGTATAGTTGCGAGTATAGAATCGTATAGTGACGCGTGTGGTTCAAGTTTAAGGTGGAAAAAGTGAAGATACAGCGATATTATCAGGAGCAAGGTATGAATCTCCTATTATTAATGTTAATTTTGATTTATTTACGGAGATAATACTGTCAAATAGCCGTATAATAGTTTTGTTGGTGGAAATATGGGATAAACCCCATATGGGACGTTTATGGAGTATTTTGGTGTTGAGAATATTATGATTAATGTTGGTATTGATGTTGGTGCTGTTGTAGTTGTTGTTTTGTTGGTATTGTGATTTCGGGCTAGGCATATAAACGACGGAGGTGCCGCTGACTTCGGCATATTATAAATGGATTTATTTGAAGGACTAAGACAAGCGTATAAAGGTGAGTCTAACAATAGTATAAATTTTCTTGAATATAGATTTACGAGCCTGGGAGGACAAGCGTTGAGTAGTTAAAGTTAAGGCGACCAAAAAGGTATGTTAAGGCTAAACCCTTTCTTTCTAAAGGCATGATTTTGTTATAAACCTTTGTGTCATATCCATAATATCCTTGCTTCCACAAATGATAGAAGTCTATGAATCTCATGGTCCTTATGATATTATTGAGCTTATTCATGATCTTGAGACTATTCTTGGTGATTGATCGCACCTCATAATACTTGTTCTTTCGAGGTGAGATATAGCGATGACGGTTTTATTTTCAATGCTATCTAAGTTCATGATTCTCGAGACTCCCATGACATCGTCAACTTCACCTTAAGACAGTTGATCTTCTAAGGAAGGATATAGTGATAATGATAATGGTAATGATGATGTTGATTTCAGTTATGTATTTTTATGTATATGTATGTATGTATGCATTACATCCCACTGATCAGTTGAGGATAACATCGAGTCCCGTAAGGGCCGAGTACGGATAACATCGAGTCCCGCAAGGGCCGAGTACCGATATGACAGATGTATGTATAGTAAGTGAATGTGAATGCATATGTATGTATGTTGTGTACGGACGTGTATGAAATGTTTTTCCCCCGTAGACAAGAGTTTACATGATAGAGATCTTGAGAAGAGTATGAGGTATAATTACTTACTTTATCTTATGTTATCTTCATTCTCGATATCATACTACTATTCATGCCTTACATACTCGGCACATTGCTCGTACGATGACGTCCTTTGGGACGCTACGTTCATGCCCGCCGGTGTAGATAAACGAGACGAGGATCTTTCATCGTAAGTTGCTTTCAGGTACTGGTTTTGATTGGTGAGCTCCACTTCTTCCTGGAGCATTGCCGAGTCTGAGTCTATATATATACATATATATATGAATTGTGTTAAGGATACGTCGGGGGCCCTGTCCCGACTTGAATACTTCAGTCATGTTTATAGAGGCTTTGCAGATGCTTCCGTGTACCGACTTAGTCATAGTGTGACAATAGTAATGTCGGCATCATGGGTCTATTGTACATTTACTTATGCATGATATTATGTTCATATTTAGTCTCTTGATCTTATTGTTGCCATCCGAGACATAGAGGATGTGAGTTGTAAGTTGGTTCGCTCGGTTTCTGCAAGGTGCCGGGTGCCAATCACGCCTTACCTAGGGTGGGGTGTGACAGAGCTCCAAAGCGAGGGGTGACCTAGCTATGGACCTCGCTCAGCGAGCTTACCCGGCCAAAATGGACTTAGTCGGTTTTTCTTATTTTTTTCACTTTTGGACCCTCTTCCTCGCTGAGCAAGGGCTATGGTGAACTCCTGTCTCGCAGCGAGCTCCCCTGTCCATTTCATACTTAGCCAAAATTTTACGTTTTTTTTTACTTTGTCGACAATACTCAGTAAAATGGGCATAACTTCTAGCACAGAGCTCCGATTGGCCTCCACCTTATACGGATGGAATGGTATTTCAAAGGGCTACAACTTTTGTGTTTTAAGTTTTCTCAAATTCCCGACAGATATTCACAAAATTGGGCTTGAAGGAAGACCTATCGTAACTTAGACGATTCTATTGAATCTTATGCACTTCACTGTTCGTCTTGATTTCAAAACCACTATTTCCACCCAAGTTCATCCCGATGGGACTTCATATGGATAAAATGTCACATTAATACCTATTTAACATATTCACACCTAACCCGAATTTATGGCGTGTTACCCTACTGCCACAGTTGCTCGCGGGAGAGCCGGGGAACGTGGTAAAGGGAGAGGCATGGCTAGAGCCCACATTGCTACACCAGCTAGAGGCTGAGCACCAGCTGCTGCTCAGGCCTATGCTAGGAATGTGACTCCGACCCAGAGGAGTAGCCGGTTCAGGCGGATGAGGTTGGACCCGCCCAGGCCGGCCAGATATGAAAAGTGCCGGTGCAAAAACGTCTTTCGGCCAGAAAAGATGATATTGTTCAAGCTGAAACTATATCATCAAAATAAAGTGCAACATGTCTTTATCTGTTATATCGATAATCGTCTGAAAATGGAAAATATCAGTGCAAAACGAAGTAAAAGAGAGATGGGGAATAGAGAGAGCAGCGAAGGGATGAGGCCTCGTTATTCTCTTGGGCCTAACGGCTATTTCGTTTCATTTGCTAAAAATGGGGCCTTTTTATTTTTTCACTGGTGGTCATACCATGTCTTTTTCTAAAAAGAAACCGACCAAAGCAGCAATATCTAATTGAGAGATTAAATTTTAAACCTTCTGTGTTAGAGTCGTGTTCCTGTGTTTGTTTTCACAAAGAGAAAAAACACCAACCAAACATTAAGTTTTCCGAAAAACTATGGAATACTATTATTTCCAAATACAAGAACCTTTTTCCCTAATCATTCCAAACATTAGCGAGTCTTTTAAGTTAATGGAGCATTTAGAAATGAACAACTTTATGAACCTATGAAAAAGCATGACACTCCTAAATCTTTTCAAGGTTGAGGGCAGATAGGTAAATAGAGCTGGCAAAATGGTTTAAAAAAATAAGTAACCACCAAACCAACCCATTAAATATGGATTGGATAACTGACCAATTAAAAATGGATGAGATATGGATTTACTCATATTATCCACTGAAAAACGGATATCCATATTATCAAACTCATTTGTCCCCTTATTACTTTTCATGAATCTTGCTTTATGAGAGTCTAAGCTTATTTTGTCTTTTAACTTGTGTGTTCTGACCTGAAATCATGGATAATATATATATAATCTGTCGGTTAACCCATATTTTATCCGTGCTGCATATGAGCTGGCCGGATATTCTATCCATTTTATTTAAACCGTTTTTAACCCGCTCATTTGCCTCTCCTAGTAAGAGATCATCAGTTTCACTTTGTACCGGAATCTGCTGTCATCCGGGTCTTATACAAATAGAACAAAAGTTACCCAAGATACGGCTTTACGAGAATCCAGTAAGATTTGGGCAAATAATTGAACAAATTGTGCATACTCTGTTACATGTAAAACAATGTTCGTTGAATCTACTAAGCCTGTAATCATTTTCCCGCTAGAATATAAAACTCGAAGCTGAGAATGGCCTAGTCCAGAACAAAAAAGTCTATGATCAGTTACCATGGAGATTGCAATGGCCTCTCCAGAATAGAATGATTAGAAGTTCCATATGATGGTCATCAAGGATGATTTACTGGAAAAAGAATGAAAATAACGGATCAAAAAATCAGTTAAATGGAAGCTCAATTATGTATGCTTCCTAGCACGACCACTTGAAGGAGCAGCATCCTCTTTCCTAGTACCAGATGCCTCGGGCTTCCTTGCCCAGGCGGGTGCACTGTCTGGCTCATAACGATAATCGTAAAAGAGTTCTTCTCCAGCGCAAATTCTTTCATTGGCGAAGATACCAACTCTGTGATCTCCAGCCACCATCATGACCTATCAAAGAGTTAATTCAGCAATACACAAACGGAAATGCTACCATGACCTTGGAAGTTATTATGTAAATTTAACTACCTTTGCATAGCAATTTGGAACGGGAGAATGATTCGCGAATTTTAGTTTATCACCCTTCCGATGTGCATCAAGCACAAACTGCAGCAGGAAAAAAGATAAGTTATTCATATGACACAGTGGATGACACCGTTAATTTTAGGGAACTAAATATAAATAGCAGAGTATAGAGGGTGTCATGTCTCATGCCTGATCATTAAGAGTGAAGAGAAATGTAGATTTTTCACCATCATAAATCTTTGCAGAAGGAAAAAAGACAAGTGATTCATATGACACGGTGGATAAGACTGTTAATTTTAAGGACTAAATACAAATAGCAGAGTATAGGAGGAGTCACGTCACATGCCTGATCATTAAGATTGAAGAGAAATGAAGAATTTTCACGATCATAAATCTTGCCACGCTTGTCAGCTTCACGGTGTGAAATTAATTCACCTGTGTACTCCCCAAGATATTCATGCTTTCCAACAGTATTCTGAAAGTAACGCTCAAAAATGAGGCCCAAAGAAACATGTTCCTGCTTTATGTATCCCATCAAATTGTCAGATCTTACCTTCAAGAAAGCGCCCCAGCCAGAAACATCAGATCTTCCAAGAAGAACCTGTAGATGAGAATACGAGGCATCATAATCAGCTTAGAACACCATAGAGAAGGTGCGAGAAGGAAAGAAGCAGCAGCTTCTCCCTCTTGATGACTGATTACAGCAAAAACTTAGATCATAACTATATTTGCAATAAAGCAATATAATTGTCCATCGCAAAATGAATACCACAATATTTTATTTTGAGAGTGGACCATCACAGTAAGGTACTAGAGAATGAGTGAAATGTGTTTTTGCCAACCAGGACCAAGCCAAGAAACGTTCTTAAGAATTGACTCAACAATTTAGCCAGCAAAGAAGTAGAACATAACAGAGTAAGCAAAGAAACTCATCTACTTCAAGAGCACACAAAATGTTCAAAAGAGTATCTTTTTCAGATAGAGGACAGTGACAGAACCCAGTAAAAAGAATGCTTAATGCCCACTGGATAAGATTTCAATTCAAGAAATCGATAACCTCTTTAGGGAAAAAAGGGAAGACCAGTAATAATTACTTGTCTATGCGGTAAAGCTTCACCAATTTCAAGAAGAAATAGCAAATATAAGTACCCTTTGTTGCTGTTTGAGAAGTAGCTTCATATTCCTGCATTCATGACTATCACCTCTTTGCGGAGGAACCCCAAGAGTACCATCGCCACAACTGGGATATCCAAATAACAGGCATGTGAATAATGAGTGCTAAAACTAAGTTTGTTCATTTGATACATAAGACTACTGTTAAAGTCGCACCCAAACCCTGAAAAAGTCCCACTATTTAATCAGTCAATAAAATTGGTAATTATAATAGGAAAAAAAAAACACAAGATAAGCATTATATGAATGGTTTAATTATGCGAAAAGGTTTGGCGCTTTAATTGGCACACCCACAACCCGAAATTGTACAAATGTAAGGCATCGGGAATAAATGGTAAGATTTGGGGAAAAAGAAATAAAGCCACAACCACTTTCCAC
Organism: Lycium ferocissimum; assembly: GCF_029784015.1. NCBI lineage: Eukaryota > Viridiplantae > Streptophyta > Magnoliopsida > Solanales > Solanaceae > Lycium > Lycium ferocissimum. Next base: position 19,834,720 of record NC_081352.1, read on the forward strand.
CAGAAGGAACAAGATGATTAGCAAGTACTAACCCAAGAAAGGTATTGTAAATCTAAATTAACAGCTTCCAGAAACTAGAAAACAACAGAAACCAACAGCATGACTAATAGAGTGCACCTGATCCAACAATTTCGACAAACATCAGGATCACATTCCCTGCCTGCAGCAAAGCAAGGGCATTGACGGCTTCTACACTGACTTTTGGCGCAATGACAGCCCCGAAACCTGTTCTTGCAACTCTTTGGGCATCTAGGAATTAAGAGTAGCAAAGCATTCAAGAATCACTAGCTAACCAAATCATTAAAATCAGTGATCAAAAAGAGTATGGCAAAAGATACTGAGTCTGAGGTTGTGAACTCCACAAGAGGTTCCCCAGTTCTTGCCTCATGGCATCTCATAGCAATTTCTCTTTTGAAAAGTAAAAGCAAATGTTTAATGAGAAAATGTCATAGCAATTTCAAGAGAACAAGGCTGGCTTACCCACAATATTTTTCACAGCAGGTCCCATTTACAATGCAGGAACACTCCTTCCCACAAGGGCCTTGACAGCCACATGGATTAAACTGCCGACAGGGTTGATCCTTCCTCTCAGAAATCCGTTTCCTAATTGCATGGTATCCAGCGGATTTCCACGTGTATTTTAATCGGCGAACTCTGCCTCTCCTACGTAAAAATCTGGATCTTCTTCGCGGTTCATTACCCTAAAATATATTACGAATTTGTTAACACCACTTTACCTGAGTGGGCTATGATTTAACTTCCCTTACCAAGAGCAAATAAAGCAAAACATTAATGAGATAAAGCAAACACACCATGATTTCCTGACCATCACCGTTGGAACCACCTTCAAGAATGTCATCCATCCCATCACCTGCTCCAGATAATAGCTTATTCCCGGAATTGTTCATATACTGGAAAACCTCCCAGCACGTCTTCAAATCATTCATGAGATTTCGAGCAATCAAACAGCTGTATAGCAAATAAGTTCAATTCATAATCCAGGTTAACAATCAAAGGTCTAATAATACAAATGCAAAGGCATTCAAATGTATCATCCAAAGGAAAAAATTTATTATTCATGACCGATGACACAAATGAGTTCGTCAATAGGTTTTCGCATTCAATTGTTTGAACACCTGAACTGGCAATTCTCTTATTACAAAGCTTTTAGGCTGTCTCAGTTCATCTTGCAAAGTTTGGATCAATCTCCCTTCCCTAAGTTTCCAATTTCTGAGAGTAAAGAAAGTCACCACCTTGTAGATAGATATGATATCTATTCCAAACTAAAAATGAAACAAGTTGCATGTGACACTAGATCAGGAACTATGACTTCTCTTGTTGCACAAATTAGTGACAAGAAGCTTGCTTTATGCGTATTTTGAGCAGTCAAAAATTCCCCGGTGCACACTTGTCTCGGTGACAACCAAATGATCAAGGTTGTGAGTTGATAACGGACCGAGTTGGACAGGTGAACTCGTATGATGGGTAATGCATAGTCTTCTTACTGATTACCATCATAAAAGCAATCCATAACAATAAATAAATAAAACTTGCATTTTCATTAGTTACGAGGAACTGTAAAACGGGATTGGAATCACAGCATCAAAATAGCAATCCAAACAAGCATGTCTTTTTTTTCCTTTTTCGGACAATGGTGTTATCAGAAGCTAGCAGAAGGCATGCAACTAAAATGCAGAACATCATTTTCGTTTTTAGTCAGAAGGTAGGCGATGTGTCGGTGAATAACTTCACATCTTATAATATAAAACGCCAAAACTTGTAAGAAAATGCACCACGTATACAGAAGTCAAATAGGCAATAGCAGAGATATAGCAAAGCATAGTTTTGGAGTTAACTAACCTGCTTCTACCAAACATTTCTAGACCCTTTTCAAAGAGAGCCTTTTCAATGGGTCTCCAAGATTTAGTACCATCTATTTCTTGTTTGCAGTTATTCTCACCCACATATTCATTTTTCCTCAATGCGTCATCACAATTTGTTGCAGGCTTTTCACTGCTAGCTTCAATCAATTGGCAACCAAACGCCTTGCCTTGCAAAGAATTTTTACTGTCTAAAGCTGGAGAGTTTTTCCTCCTAGACTTTTTTGCGCTATGACATTGTGCTTTTTGTGAAGATGGACTCGCATCTTCGTTTTCCTTTCTTGAAATAGAATGAAGATTCAAATCTTTGGAACCTAGACTTCCACTTGCAACAGAGTCAGATTCTAATACTTCCATTTTCTTCTTTCTTTTCTTAATGGCAACTAGAACATGTTCAGCTATTCGCTTGCTGTTCCTTTTGTTGCTGCCATCTTTACTGTCAGATTTGCTTTTTGATGGAGATGAAGAGCGCTCATTAGAAGTCACATCATTCACGGGTCTAATCTCTGAATCACTGCTCTCAGAGATGTTTTTTGCATTTGGAGCACCTTCACCTTGTGAAGACTTCAATCTTCTTGACACATGCTTCCTACCTGGCATCTGAGTATTATTAGCGACATCAGATGGCAGGACAGATTTTTCTCCATGACTAGCACACTGAGGAGAGATCACTGTAGCATTACTTTCGAACTTTTTGGCCTAGGTGAATAAAAAAGCAAATAAGATTTGGAGGTAGTATGGCCCAATAGGCGATACGAAAACCAGCACAGATACCTAATTTGAAATGCTAGATACTTTTGACATAAGACAAAAAGCAGGACGCCAAATTGATCCTCAATCTATAGACATTGTACAATAGAAGAGAAGACAGATACCAGGCTGAAGCAATTTGGTCCACAGGGCTCCATATCTGCATTGGAGCTGTACCATGGTAATTGTTTTTCAGCCTAATTAATGTAAAAAGACATCATAAGCATCCCATTTCGAGTACACACAGTTCCAAGGTAATGAAACATCTGTCTGAAGACCAATAACGTACAGGAAAAATTAGATCCTGTGAACATCCATGTAATCTACAATCAAAGACCTGCCAGTGTGGGCAAAATGAGGAGAAAATATCATAAGTAGGAAGAAGAAGTAAACAAAAAACCAGCGAGAATAGAAGATCTGATATAACATTTTTTTGATCAAGCAAAAAAAAATGTGGTAGTCTGCTAGACAAAAAGTAAGAGGAATAACCAAATATATACTCACAAGACATCGACGGCAAAATAGATTATCAAAAGAATCCAGAGCAGCATCAAGATCTTTGGCAAGATATAAATCTAAAGAACTTTCCATGTACTCATTCTTTGAAGTGTCTGCATTATCTCCCTCAACAAGATCTTCATATCTTGCCTGTATAAATGTTTGATGGTGTTTTATCTCTGTAAAGCCAGCAAAAACCAAAAAATGGGAAACAGCTGGACCAGAGTTCGCACTATGACCAGTTTTCTATTAGATAATGGGTGCTTAATAATGAAGTGTAGCAAATATCAAAACCAAGTGTGTACCTTCACTTCACTAGGTTTTCTAGACAAGCACTGTCCGAGCAAATCCAACACAGTAGCGGACAAGCCAACTTTTTCAATAGTCATTCTGTGAATAAGCAGACAAAGATACATTATCTTGACCATTGTAGTTGTAACATAAAGATCCAAAACAAGCTTTACATTCAGAGGTACACAAAAACAAAAGATTTAGCTGAAGTCTGTGAAAAAAATGTCAAACAACTACAATAGATTTAGACAGCACAAAAAATTACAAAGTTGGCAAAGCCTTTCTGTGTTACTTATTATGTTCTTGATACTAACAGATCTAAAGAAAATTCAACGTTCCTCCAAGTTGGAACCCGTTGAAATGATTCTCATTGGTTCTTCAGCATAGAAATTCAGTTTTGATAAGAGAAGGCATATCCCTCTTCTAATTGGTCAAGAAGACAAATGGCATTATACTTAAGAGAAAACCTTAAGAGGTCACGCATACTTGGAATCATTGACAGTAATTAATACAACAGTCATGATAGCATGAGATTACAAAAGTGCACACCACCTTGATATTAAGTACATTCTAAAGAACAGTGCAAGACAATGGAGAAAGGAAAAAAAAAAAATAACCATGGCATACGTAACAGGTACATTTTTCCTATGGGAATAGTGAACCACATTGGGGGGAAAATATTGATCACATTATCTAGTATTTTACCCCCTTATGGTCCACCAATGGACTAGCTAAAGAATGTTTACTCTTTCAGAGAAACATGACACCATTGTTTTCATGCGGAAAATGTTTTCCTTGAAAAAGTTTCTCCTTTTACCAGAAGACAAAACTACTTAAGGGCATAATTGAATTCAGGTAGCTTAATTATACCAACCGCAGCATATAATCTTCGGGCTCTGCAAACACCTTCTTTTCTTCTTCTTCTTCAAGTACTTCTTCGTCACTATCACTACAAATTAAAGTTTCCCCACCATTCTGGTCATAATAAATTCTTCTACGACCAACCACAGATTGATCCTCTGTCATTCTCTGATTTCTGCAAAACTCAGAGTAGGACTCAGAAAATTAAAATAACAACTGGTAATAGCTACAATGAACACTTTCACACAACACCTATCAAAATGAAGTGACATTGTTACTGGAAATTTAACATTTAGAGTCCCAGGTATTTCCTGGCTTAGGACAAGACTTAACAAAACGATAAGGAAACGAGATAAAGACATCAGAGACAGCCCTATAGCTGAAAAGCATTGCAATAACCCACACAAAGACATGCATCAATTTTTCCATTTTGCCTTCTGGGAGGCATCTTCCGAGAAAATTGGGACTCTACGAACTACTATGTAAGTCAAGGATATATTAGCAAAGTTGATTGTGCGGAAGGCAACATGGAAATCGACACCACTTTGTCTCTTTCGGTGTATATGGAATATGTGGAATAGGAGATTGCTTCATAATTGTGAGAATGATGTAGGAAGCATAGAAAGATCCTTTTTATTTCACTTGTGTTTTTGTTAATGAAGAGAAAACACCATGTTGTATGGCCAGTGGATAAAACTTGGTGGAATACAGCACATACAAGCAGATTCGCAAATCTTGTACATATTTTTGGACACTGGAACTTGGTGTTTATTAATGAAAATATTTATTTATAAGAAAAACAAAATTCTTTGTAAAGAGGACGGAACCAAATCCAACAGATAACCACTTAATCAGCATTGAGCCATTGACATACTGAGATCAAATTCATATATTCAGAAAGAAAAGAATCAACTAAATCCACTACTGCATCGAATTCGAAGCTGATCTATAGCCTGTGGGAATATGGTCCTGAAGTAAAGGATATTAAAGTATTAGCAAAGATCATACAAGAGATTAAGATCAAAGCTGCTTTAGACTATAAATTAAGAGGATAGGTGGTTCTACATTGCTGTCATTACAGAATACAGACAATGGATAAAAAAAATCCTATTCTGGGTATGAGATTAACAGTTAACAAGCTAATCAAAGACGAGAATAATGATTAGTAGCTATAATACATGTACAGTTTTAGAGGAACCTTTATTAATATAGCTTGGGTGCATGAAACCACAAGGTGTTAAGGATGCAAAAATTAAACTTCAACAGCAGATGTGTACTTTGTGAAGGCATAACACACCTATCCAAAAATATCCACGAAGTATATGGAGGGATTCTTTTTACTTCTGGAAGTTTAATGGGACGTACAGCATTCTTGACTGCAATACTTGATCCTAAAAGAATTGCAGAAGTGGCGTATCCATCGTCTTCAGAGCTATTACTATCATCATCTCCATTACTGGTATCGATGCCATTTTGCATATCAATTGCATCTTTCTGCCTTTTCGATAGCAGATCAACTCTTCTGTCAGCACCAAAATTTTCAAGACATTTTCTCTCTCTTGCCAAATTATAAAGACCCTTTGTCAGATTCTCCAACTTTTGTGTATTTCCTTCTACCCTTTTCTGGGAGGAGAAGACACAGGTCTCATTAGTTGTCAAATATAGTAAAAGTACCTTTAATCAAAATTCAGAACTAATTGTTGGACAGAATGTGGAAAAACTGAAATACAGAAGGAGCACCTTTATATAATTAGCACGTTCAGAAGCAATTTTTCTCTTCAAAGAATCAATAACTGATAATACGTCATCAGGTTCTACAGTTGCTTCTTCAGGAGAAACAATCTGTCAAGAAAGCATGAGCCCAGAATACTTAGAATGATAATCTTCCAATTTCACAATAACAACAACAACAACAATGCCTCAATTGCAGAATAGCAGTGATTCCATATATGAATCCTCAATAGCCATTCCACTCCATTTGGACACGGACCTTTCCAATTTTATATTGACAAAAATGGTCAACGGGATTATGGGTGGCAAGAGAATAACCAATTAACAAATATTGAAATGCAGATTAGATAAATGTTTTCATTTCCTCAAAATTTCAAGTAAGAGCCTCCCACATGTGACATAAGCAAAAACATTTGAGTACAAGTAGTTAAGAGAGACTCAGATATGGAGATAACCCTATGCCATCCAAAAGCATATACTGAAAATTAGGGTTCTAAATACAACTAAATAAATAGACTTGTCTTAATTAAATGTTAAAATTTTCAAACACTAAAAGAACAAGATCTACAGACACAGCCACACAATTGGTATTGTACTCGAGTACACAGTATCCTGAGGAAAGGGATAAATGCAATGAAAAGAAGAATAATAAAAGGAATACGGGCATTTGCTGCACGAAAATCAAAAGGAAATACGAGAACCACCAAAACCAGACCCCAAAAAAAGTACCATCCAGCCAGGACTTTTTGGATGGCGTGGAGACATGGTTGAAATCTCTAACTCCCGTCTTTGTACTCTTTAAAGTACCTACTTGGAACTGATTTCTAATGTCTGACATTACTTAATCAGAAAAAAAGGTACAATCCATCCATCGAGTACATTGAATTTATTAAATTATGGTACGAAGCTCTATGAACAAAGAATAAACGGTACATGTTCCTGCAAGATTCACAATTATACAGCAAATCCTACTACAGGTCCAAATTTAATCCAGTCAACCAAAACTCCGAATTAGCCATGAACTTCCATAATGCAACAGTGTCTCAATTAAAACATCAAACTTTATACAGCATGTGAAAAAAGTTCACCATAATGGCAGAGCAAATAATACAAATTGATCAAAAACATAGCTGGCAATACATTTATTTCACTTGATAACCCTATCTGGCAAAAGTTCACCATTTTTTCGTTTGAGAAAATTCACAAAGAAAAGAAAAAATAAAATCTTCCCAGCTATGCTTATAAAAAAAACTCCAGCAATGTTCCATCAATACAAGTCAACTACCGGGTGAATTGTGGTGAATTTGTTTCACTTGTGAACTTTACTTAAATGGAAAAGAATTCTTGCAACTACGAAAACTACAACAACCTCCGTGAGCATACCTTCGTCTGTTGATTTTTTATATAACTTCAATTCAATAATTAAGAAAAAGGTTTAAAAGGCTGAAGAAGCACCATCTGTGATTAAATCTAAGTATATGCCTTGGAGGCAGTCAATGGAAAAATGATATTCATCCATCAGGGAAAAGAGAGACAATGAAATAACTTCGTCCAAAAAAGAACTATTTTTCCGTAGGACCTCCCCTACAGTATTGTCCCCGCAGTAGAGTTTACAAAAACAACAAAACCCAGTTTAATCCCACGAGTGGGGTCTGGGGAGGGTAGTGTGTATGCAGAGCTGGACCTTGTGAAGGTAGGAAGGTTGTTTCTGATAGACCCTCGGCTCAAAAAAGAAATAGTGGGTTCCTTCGTTTCTATGGTTTCTTCTTAAACAGTGAGGTCTTCTCTATACAACGGAGCCTTTACTTTATACTTTAATTTAATATTTTATCAACTAATTGATGTCAAAAAAATATTGTAACATTTCAGTTCTTACAGCCTGTTCAAATCGATTATTCTTTACGTAGCAAAATGGTCTATATTTAAACCCTAGGTCTGAGCTTTACTTAAATGAGTACAACACGGGATTTTTACAAAGTTATACAACCCAACCTAATACATTATACCTGCATAGCCATATTTTTAGTTTACATTCGCTTAACCAACTTTTTTTCGCAACTTATTTACTACAAAATTAAATGACATTATACAAACAGTAAACAACTTGTCCACCTTGTATAAAAGTATATAATAGTGTATAAGAGGTGTTTAAGGAAAATCTGGGCTAAACCGGGTAATTGAGGAAAAACTGGGCTAAACCAGGTAAATATTCCTTCCCAGTAGACATAGAGCGCAATTTTCCCTGTAACCCTGGGCATTAAACAAGCTCCAAAAATACAATGTAGCTGGTAATTCACTATGGAAGTTACAAAAATCAACAATCATAGAACAAACATATCCTCCCAACCTCTCCCACCCCGTTCAATTTCAACTACTTATGATCTTTTATATGTTCAGTGCAACATTAGAAAATACCGAAATGTACTCGAAGAAAACATTAAATAACAGAATGGACTTGAAATTTGTTTCACTCGTGAACTTTACTCAAATGAGCATATACTTAAACCCTGGGCCTTAAACGAGCTCTAGAAATACAATGTAGCTAAGCAATTCACCATACAAGTTACAAAATCAACAATCATAGAACACAAAGATACTAAATAAACTCATGATCTTAAAAAATAATGAAATGTAGTTTGAAAAAACATTAAATTACAGAATGGATTGGAAATTAAAGATCAGCCCATTTGAAGGACAAAAGTGCAATTTTTTCAATTGTGAACTTCACTTAAATAGGTATATCTAAACCCTAGGCCTTAAACGAGCTCTAAAAATACAACGTAGCAAAGCAATTCAGCATACAAGTTACAAAATCAACAATCATAGAGCACAAAGATACTAAATAAACTCATGATCTTAAAAAATAACGAAATGTAGTTTGAAAAAACATTAAATTACAGAATGGATTGGAAATTAAAGACCAGCCCGTTTGAAGGGAAAAAGTGCAATAATTTTCAATTGTGAACTTCACTTAAATGGGTATATATTTAAACCCTAGGCCTTAAACGAGGTTTAGAAATACAATGTAGCTAATAATTCACAATGCAAGTTACAAAATCAACAATCATAGAACACAAAAATACTAAATAAACTTATGATCTTTAATATATTCAGTGCAACATTAGAAAATACCAAAATGTAGTCGAAGAAAACAATAAATTACAGAATGGATTGGAAAAAATGGGTTAAACTGGGTAAATATTCTTTCCCAGTCGACATGGAGCGTAATTTTCCCTATAACCTTCGGCCTTAAACGAGCTCCAGAAATACAATGTAGCTAATAATTCACAATACAAGTTACAAAACCAATAATTATAGAACACAAAGACACTAACTTATGATCTTTTATATGTTCAGTGCAACAACAATAACATACCCAGTGTAATCCCACGAGTAGGGTCTGGGAAGGCTAGGATGTACGCAAACCTTACCCTCGGCACAAAATAAAAGAAGACAGCAGAATAGCAAGATACGGAACAAATGCAGTAATACACATCGAAGAAAACATTAAATTACCTTTAGATCATTTAATCGTTGGGTTTGGGAATCCGATTGAGAGTCATCGGACAACGCCGACATTGCCGGTGTTGACCTCGATCCAGGTAAGGATCCGAGAGAAAAAAACCCGATTTGGAGAATTAATGGGGCGGGTTAAAACCAAACCCTAGGTTTGGAAGTTCGGGAATTGGGACGGAAGAGGGGCCAACAGAGATACCTATTGGGTTATGGGTATATCGCTTTTTTCCGGGTCATTTGCACTTTTGTCCCTACTCCTCAAATTGTTTATCTGATTTTGGTAATTTGGTAACAAGTTAAAAAAAAAAAAAAATTGTGGTCTTAAACTAAATACTTGTGAAAATGTACAAAAATGCCTTTAACCTTATTGACTTAATATGTCACGTTAAAATTAAAGAGTTGCTAAAAAGACAAAGAGACATTCTTTTGAAACGGATTAAAAGGAAAAGTACAAGAAACAAATTAAAATGGGGAGAATAGTTTTTATGTGGGCCATGAGTTTTTATTTTCGTATGTTATATCTCACAAGTTATATCGCGTGCCCTTAAAATTATATGTCCCGCCAATTTCAAGGGTAGATCAACTCACTTAAGGGCAAACCGTGTATTTGCTTTCTTCTTCTTTTTTGTTGCTTGGATTAGAGGAGCAGTACTTTTTGGTTGGACCACTTTTTAAATTGTTTTCCTGTTTGGCTCAAAATTCAATGTTTTGGTGAGAACTTTAGTTTTTTTTTTTTTTTTCACTGACTTTAGTTATGTCTTGTCGCTATTATTTTGAAATTTTCTCAAAGTGTCGAGCTGTCCACCAACCTTTCCTTTTCTTTATTTGAAAAAGAAGTATAGACCAAGATGGCATTTAAACGTGCTTTTTGAAAAAAAAAAAAAAAAAAATGGGGATACAGGTTTGACTTCATAACACTAACCTCTCTTGTGATTTACAATATTGTGTCTACCTACCTTCTTTCATATTTGATGTAACAAAACTATTTTCAGTACAAATTTGCCCCTTATTTGTTATTTTATTTTATATTTCTTCCTATTTTATGTAAGAAAACTAAGAGCCCGTTTGGATTTAATTTATAAATTGTTTTCACTTTTTAGTGTTTGACTACTAACATTTATGTTCCGAAAATACCTTAAGCCAAAAAAAAAATAAGTTGGGCTACCCAACTTATATTTATTTTTTTTGGCTTATTTTGAGCTTATAAATTGCTTTTTTTAAGCCCATCCAAACAGGCCCTAACTTGTTTTAATCTAATTTTTATTTCCATTCATACACTTAAATCTGTGCATGCATGCCACAAAACTTCTCTAAAAGACAATTCTTTATAAACCTTCCTAATTCTTTCAAGTTTTGTGCAGAAACTCTATTACTTGATTTACGAATGAAAATTTTAGTTACTTTTACTTCAATTTGCTCTTTTTTTCATATAACAAAAGTATATTCCTATTTTATTGGATATGATTCAATCCTATCACGCATATTCGCAATTTGATCAATTCATTTTTGTTTTGTTTTAACCTTCAAATTATTCAAATAGTTGGTTAATAAGATCAATTAAGAGGATTACAAATAAAACTATTAAAAAAAAAATACTCAAAAGAGAATAGGGAATATTTTATTTTTTTTATTGTTACATTTTGTAATTTCTTCATATTTTTTTAACACAATGCTACCATGTTATAAAAAAGTTACTAACCCAACAACCCTCCCCAATGATTTGTACAAAGGAGTCTCAGAGAACTGTTTAAGCAATATTTATCTGTTGATGATTTTTTATATATAGTTTGAGGCATGGAATTCCTTTCCCCACTGTATGAAGTTTTCCCTTCAATAGTAGCCATTTTTGTTGAGCAATTTGTGGTCATATTCATTTTCCGATAGCTTGGAAGATCTCTATATAATTTGTAAGTATGTTTTATCACTTATTATTCATGGTTATCATTCAAAGAAATTGAGTGGCAAGAATATATTATCTGGTCGCAGGAAGCATTAATTACGAAAAGTAAAAAATGTTTTGTCGCACTAAATAGAAAAGAAAATATTAACATCTTAGGGGCAAACTTGTCTATTTTTTAGTCAATTAATAGTTTTGTTACATCAAATGTGAAAGAAGGGAAGTAAGCGTAATATTGTAAATCACAAGAAAGGTTACTGATGTGAAGCTAAACGTGGAGGGAGGTCTCTGAAATTATCCCTTCTTTTTTTTAAACAACGATAAACATTGTCGTATTGTTTAGCTAGAAGCAAAAAGAATAATACTCAAACATAGAATTCTCATTCGTAATATCCCTTTGTCCTAATTTATGTGATATTTTTTGTTTAGAGAGTTGACTTGATTAATCTTTGAAACTAAATTGGATTAGGTCAACTCAATATTTTAAAATTTAATTATTCAAAAAATATATGAAAAGTACTATAAATTACAATTTTTCTCAAGTCAATATGATAGAAAAGTACATTTAAAATTTTTGTCAAATTTCACATAGTTTGACTCTCGAGAAACGAAAAGTATGATGGAGGGAGTAGTATAATATTTGGTACAGTGCATGAGCAAAAAAATAGTCCAAGCAAAAAAGTCTGCGTAAATAATACATGTTCAGATAGTATTTTACACTCCCCTTAGGAATACATACACTAAAGATTTACTAAATTATTCTTATTAATGGTAATGGTAATTAGAAAATTTAAATTTGACTAGACTCCAATTAGTTTGAAAATGGTTATTTAATAATAAGAGTAATATTAGAAAAGATAATTTATTCTCTCTTGATTTGCTAACGTGAAAAAATAAAAGGAAAATTCTATTTTCAACATATGAACAAGTAAAAGAGAACAAAAAAAGTACAACTATCACAACCCAAGAATTTTAGTCGTGATTAACACCTGCTACTACCCTCTATTAGGAAAAACCCTTTATCTTAACTCTCTTTTGGCAAATCAATCTTCACACTTAATAGGATGCATATATTATGAAATTCAAAAGCAGCAAAATATTTTAGAACACCGTAGCTAGATGAAGAAATGCTCAGCTTGCTAAGTCGTCGTTTTGTTTTTAAGAATTAATATGTTTGAAGGAGTTGTTTTCATACCCATTCATCTTACTCTCCCGAAGTGCTCTGCACCTACCATCTTCCAATAGTATCATTTGGGCAAACTTCTAACTTATTGGTATTCAATTCAATTCATTTTTATGAGCATATAGATTTCAATAGTAAGTACAAAATAGTAAAACTCAAGATTCAGAATAATATACAGTAACAGTGAAATTAGTGTGTGTTTTGAATGATGGACAGTTTCGATCAATTTTATGTTGTAATGTGATCTATAAAAGTATCTCAGAAATGATTTTTAATAGATTAAAAATGATGTTGCTATCTATTGTTAGTCCTACCCATGCAGCTTTTGTGCACGGATACAATGTGCTCATGTATCATGACTTGATGATGCATTATAATAGGAAAACATCACCAAGATGTATGATTAAAATAGAGTTAAGGAAGGCATATGATATGGTCAGATGGAAGTTTGTGGAGGGGATGCTTGGTGGGTTGAAATTTCCAAGACAGTTCATTCATTTAATTATCCAATGTGTGACTACTACAAATTTTATAGTGAAGGTGAATGGTGAAGGACATGGGTACTATGAACACTTAATTTTTTATCGAATATAAGTTTTATACCATTTCTAGCGTTTAAATATTTATTTTAGGTTTAGTTAAATATTTTAAATTTTTATTTTTATTTTTAGTAAGTCTTACTTTAACAATTGAAACTACAAAAAAAAAAATTGAGTCCCATTTTAGGATAAGTTGTCTTTAATTTTTTTAAAAGAAAAGCAACGTTATAAAAAATATGTTTTCATCTAATTTAGGTTTCAATAAATAAATTGTTGATTTTAGTATTTTCTTAGTTACATTTTTTTTTTTTGGGACCGGCTATTTAAACTTTTTGTTATTTTATTAGTCTCAAAACTAGTTAGTTGATATTGTTATTATCATATTTTATAAGAAAAACACAAAAAACAGAATAAGAGAAAGGCTAAAATTACTAAATAAGGAAAAAGTTATAAAAGGGAAAGCAAAAGAAAAGCAACCCTAACCAAAGATTAATCAGCAAAAACCAACCACATTCACGCCCAAACCCTAAGCACACATACTACACGTCTCTTTTATTTAACACATCCGAAACAAACAATACTTCCTTCCCAAAAAACTCTCCTCAAACAATTATCCCTAAATAGTCCTACTCCTTTACACTAAAGACGACACAGCACCCACACATCCTATATATATCACACAAACACAGATACAGCACACACACAACAAAAACACAGAAACAGTTAAAAAGAAAACAAAAAGAAGAACAAAACGTAGAGAGCAAAAAAAAAAGATAGAGAGAGAGAGCCTTGAGAGTAAAAAGAATTTTCATCGGAGTTTTGGCTCGTACTTGCAGTTCGAGTCGAGGTTTTAGTTTGAGGTTTCGAGTTTGTGGACCTGAAGTTAGCATTGAAAATATGTAGATAATTGTACGTCACTTTCCGTTGTTACTTGAAAAGAATTTGAAGGTTCGTTCTCGTTATTACTTCTCTATTTCAATATTTTATATGAAGCAAAGTTGTGTTGAAGAACCATTTAATATGGGTTAAATCTTTTGACGTTTAATAAGCCGAGTTAATT
>NC_081352.1:19849025-19952839 GCF_029784015.1 Lycium ferocissimum
CACTAGAATTGACTGCGCTTCGACGGAAATAGAAAATCTAAATAATTGTGTATTAATATTCACATATTAAAAAGAAATAATCTTCAAATCCAAATATATATTAATACTTTTTTAAGTTCTAATTGGTTTTATTATTAACATACATTATATATTTCGCTCTACTTTTTATATTTCATGATTTTTTTGCTTTTTTAGTGATGCTTAGCTTTATCCATTTTGTAGTGAAACTACGCACCTTTTCTCTCTTTTACCTTTTCCTCTAGTGCTTCCTATTTTAATTTTTTTTTCTTTTTCGAAAAAGACTTAAATATGCGATCAAATTATGGAAAATGGCTCATTTATGACACTCATCAATAGTTTGGCTCATTTATGCCAACGAACTATCGAAAATGACTCATTTATGTCACTTATCAATAGTTTGGCTCATTTATGCCATCTCCCGTTATCAAAATGACTCATCCATGCCATTTTTCATTAACGCCGATTTTACAATACCAGATATGATACGTGACCTCCAACTAGATTATGGTTGTGGGTGGGTCGGGTGTATGGGTTGTATTTTTTTATTAATTTAAGATTTAAAATTGGGCTCGTTTAATTAAACGACGTAGACCTCTAATCATAGGCGGAGCGAGAATTTGAGGTTTGTGGGTTTCGAATTCAAATCTTTAAGTTACTGGGTTCTAAATTACTAATTTATACATATTACACAATTTTCTTAAAGCAAATATAAGGTTTGAACAAAAGCGTGTGGGTTAAAACCGTCTTAAATATTTGTGGTTTCATGCATTGCCTCTAATGGAGGCCACGTTTATATACGGCATTATAAACCGACGTCACCAAAAATGGCATGGATGAGTCATTTTTAAGTGGCGAATGATAAATGAGCTCAAATTGATGAGTGACATAAATAATCTATTTAAAATAATCACGGATAAGCATAGCCAAACTATTGACGAGTGGCATAATTGAGTCATTTTCGATAGTTCGATGACATATTTGAGCCTTTTTTTTTCTTTCTTACTTGCCTACCTATTCTTTATTTTCCAAAATGTGAAATCTCCCTTTTGTTTCTTAGAGCCTGTTTGGATGGGCTTAAAAAGCATAAGGCTAAAATTTGGAAAGCGACTTATATGCAAAAAAAAAAATTAAGTTGGGGTAGTCCAACTTATTTTTTTTTGGCTTATAAGTTGTTTTAAACATAAACTTGAATAATAAAAGCCAACCCTTTCAATTAATTTTGAGCTTATTTTAAGCACAAAATGGCTTTAAATTTCGGGCCACCCAAACACTCAAAAAAGTCGAAAACGAACATAAAACTCTATAAGCCAATCCAAACGGGCTCTACTATTCTCTAACTTCCAAATAATTTAAGAAGGTAACTAAATAAATTCAAAGGCATAATCAAGATAGGTAAGAAAAAAGATTAGCGGTATTGAATTTTTTTATCCTTTAATGAATCAATTATGAATGATAGACATTAAAAATGTACCGTAAAAAGTCTTTGATAACTCCCAAAAATCAATGACGACACACAAATAAATATAAGAATTAGCTTTATCTTTTTGTTTAAAAATAATAATTCTGGAGTGTCAGAAAGGTACCCACCTTATTTGAATAGTACTCCTAACCAATTGTCGAGAAAATCCCTTATTGACTCATTATTGAAGCAAAACTCTTACAGTTGCGAGTTACTTTCTTTTCGTCATGGTTCATACTATAAGCAATAAGCAAAAGGCATAAAAGCTGAAAAGAAAACTAAAAGAACATTTATTGGATGATCAAGATTTGTTTGCTTCACAAGCATTTAAAACTCAAAAATTAAGTTCAAATATAATTCTCACAAAGTAATCCAACAAAAAGTTGTCGTCAATGATGTCGAATATTAATGTGTTCAATTTCGCAGGAAAACATGAAAAATTCTTATTTTCTTAATTTGTCTTGACATATATAAATGTATATCACTTAGATACTACTTTTGTTTGAAAATATAATACTCCCTCCGTTTCATAATAAATGGTGTTTTTAACTTATGCGCACCCCTTAAGAAATTTTTCACTCCTAAAAAATTAGAAGTGTTTTTATTAACTATCCTTAATCAAATTTTACGTCTTTCCGGGAAACTTTTTAATGATTCTTGATCATGTAAATAAGGATAATTTTGGAATAATAAGATCAATTTCTTTTTAAAATTCTAAAACACCGCTTATTTTGAATCAAAATGAAAACCCTAAAACACCATTTATTTAGGAATGGAGGGAGTATATAATATTAAACGGTGAAAGGATACAAAACTAAAGAAGATTAATGGTTATTTAGACCACATAATAGCTAAAAAGTTTAAAGATTCAAATCAAACTTATACTTACACAACTGAAAAGCCAGAAGAAATGAGGATATGAAAGGCATTTGCAAGCCAAAAAACTGCATTGGGCCTGAAATATAAAGAAGAAGAAAAAAATTAAACAAAGAGAACGAAAAGAGGCACAAGGTCCGAACAAGACTACATCCCATATCCTTTTATGTATATATATATATATATATATATATATATATATATATGTGGTGATATCAATATGCATTTATATGCAGTAATGATTATGTTTAATTAAAGAATACAAACAATTTTTACTCTCTTCAACTTCCACCGTTTTTATTATCCTAAAAAATTGTTGGTCTTAAATGCTTTTGCCTTTTAATTGAGTAATAAATGAGGACAATTATAGATTTATTGATAGAGTGATATTAATTTTGAGCAAATATTTTGAGAAAACATAAAAAAAAAAGTCAAAAATTTGAGAAAAAAGATAAATGCCAATGGAGGCCATAGAGAGGTGTCACATCACCTTGTCTATGTCTAACTTTATATTATATATAGATATATATAAGATTTTTATTATCCTAAAAGATTATTGGTCTTAAATACTTTTGCCTTTTAATTGAGTAATGAATGTGGACAATTATAGATTTATTGATTGAGTGATATTATTTTTGAAAAAATATTTTGAGAAAAATATTAAAAAAATGTCAAAAATCTATATCTATATCTAATAATAAAGCTGGGAATGGGCACGATGATATGGCATGTCTCACTGGCCAGCTTTACTATTTATCTTTTTTCTCACAATTTTGAATTTTTTTCTCATTTTTTGTCATAAAAAACTCCAAAATAATTAATATATCTCTTCTCATTATTTGACATTTATAAAATTTATTGAAATCCTTCTCTTTCTTTAATATTTCGTAAAAAAGTAACCGAAAGTGATTAACTTTTAACCTTCTGTTTGTATCAGCACCACAATAAAAAAGTCCATAAATGGGTACTTTAAAAGTTTCAGTTTTTTCAGCTTTGATTACATATAATTATTATACCTTAACAAAAAATCATTATCAACCATATGGTATAAATTTAATCACTGCTTCCTTAACCCAACCAATTTTGTCATTCTCTTTCACAATGAGTTCTTTTGGTTCTCTGTTTCTGTTTTATTTTTAAAAGTTTTTAGAACATTATATTGTTTTATACTTTATGCATGGCTGTGATTTTTTTGCAGATTGAAAATAGGTGAGTAATGTGTTTATATGTGGATGTGATACTCCCTCCTCTCTTTTTTTTTTGATGATTTGATGATACTATTATTTTTAGCGGATTATTATGATTTCTATTTCTGGTAATTTTCTTCTTCTTTCTTGTTTGATCTCCAATAAATATGAACTTTCTTGGACTGAAAGCGGGGTTTTTCAGGTACTAAAGTTTTACCCAATTATTGTCTATTTCTTTTTTAAAACGATTTATACTTTTCATTCTCTATCTTGTATTTTATAGATAGTGTAAACATGCTTTTGTTGCTTAAATATTAACGGCTAAGGTTGAAAAATATATCAATGATAGTAAGTAAAGATATTATTTTACAATTAGATTTACTAAATAGTTTTACATATTTTCAGTGAAAAGAATTAGAAAATGATAAAGTTCTCAATTGTCAAAAGGAATCTCAATGAACTCGAAGCTTGAAAATTTTGTTTTATTTTGAATTCTCTCTCCGTTTTTGATGATGTCGTGTGTTGAATTCATAGAGCATGCAATTTTTTAGATTTTATTACATTTTTGTATGGTTTCGACGATTTCGAGGATGGAAAATAGTAGCTTTAGAGTGAAGTTCTTTGGTTATAAAGAATGTAATGTTCCGATGAAAGAAGAAAAGGAAAAAGGTAAATATTGATTGGGCGGGAAGCAAGAAAGAAAGAAGAAGAGAAGAGAAAAAGAAAAAAGAAGAAGAGAAGAGAAAAAGAAAAGAACAAAAAGGGCAAAAGGAGAGGAAAAAGATAAGGCAAAAATTAATCGAAGTGATTTGTATGTATGCTTTTCTTTTCTTTCATTTCCTTATTATTTTTGCAGTAGACGTTGTTGATGCATTTGCCTTTTTAAAGATTTTTGAAAAGAAGAAAGCGTTAAAATGTAACTCTTGAAAGGTAGAGATGAGAAGTTAGGTAGATACTTCATATATTAAATGAACAAGGAAAATTATAGTTAAAATTTATAAGCATACCGACATAAAGAGAATAAAATACGTAAAATAAAAACAAAGTAAAACTACGTTTAAACGATGTGTCACCTATATAGATTATTTTATTATATGAATTTTAAGTATTTCTGGAATAACAAAAATCCTAATTGTTAAAAAAAGTAAAGAAAAAGAATAAAACTAAGTGACTAAAATCTAATCCATTTCAATTTAAAGACTTAAAAAGATCTAACTATATTAGATATTCGGATATTAAATAATATATTTCATAAACTAGTAAAGTTGCCCGCGCTTCGCGCGGTCGTAGTAGGCCACAGTGAATTTACGAACTATTCTAATGATTTAAGGAATATTAAAGGGTTGATTTCTTAGATGGTTACTCAACTAATAGTTACTATTATCTTAGAAAGTCACCTTTTTTCTTAATTACAATTTCCTGCAACAAAGAAAGTGACTTTCTGAGTATGAGATAACACCTATTAGTTGAGTAATCATCTGAAAAATCAACTTGGGTATTAATAGATGAAAAGGTAAAATTAAAATTAAAATTTATAAGTATCATCTTACAACACTAATTACCATATAAATTAAAATAATTAGATTATTATTTTTAGTAGTACACTTGAGAAGATACAATTTAATTTATATAAATGAACTTAAACTTTTTCATTAACAACAATAAGCTATCCATAGGCAAACATAAAATGGAGTTGATAGTTTGAGGAACACAAGAAACTTTTCTAGCTCTTCAACATTTCTATGCCCAAATCAAAAGCAACCTTAAAAAAGATGCACAAGACTAAATCATTTAGATGTAATCATTTATAAATAAGGAAATGATCATTTATGACATATCTAAATTGAGATACTCATTTACATAGGAATATATATACCTTACTTTGGGATTTAAACTGAATTAATTCAACAACAAAAAAATGTGGATGCAACATGCCAGTGGGATCATGGTTGGTCAAGTTTTGATAAGAATTACTGAGATAAGTAATTTATTATTCTTGAACTCCGCTCTCTCAAATTGCCATTCATGAAAAAATTTCATTATTGCTTTTACATCATAACCAAAGTGCATAATTCCCTTCATTGATTATTAATGTCGAAAATTGATACATAGATAATAACAAAGAAGTGTATCACAACCCAATTTGGCTAAATCGTGCGGACACTTACCTTTCTCACCTCGATAAGCGAACCCTCAACCTCACGGTAATAAAGGCATAAATAAATGAATCAATTAAGCGGAAGAGAATAATTCACGTAAGTCTTACGATAATAATATAGAAGAAAATGCGGAAATAAAAAATACACCCCGGGTCTGGTCTAATCCATACAAGAGCATCTAAATGAAACTATACGAGTCTGGAATATAATAATACATCAATCTATATATGTCTCAGAATGAAAAAGTAAGACATAAATAGGAGGAGTCTTCAAGGCAGCGAACGTCTTGTGCTCACCCTGGAAACTCGAAGCAGATCTCGGAGCGACTATCAGCCACGAGAAACAAAAGTAGATTCATAAAAGAATGCAGCAAGTGCAGGTCAGTACAAAACCACAGTACTGGTAGGTATCATCGACCGACTAAGTATAGCTAACATAATTCAGACAATAAAGCAGGATAGACAGATAAATCAACAAGTATAAGTCCAACACAAATCAGAACCAAGTATCCATTATCACCTAGGTGGAAGCATCTAAACCTAAGTGTGCCAAGTCTCAATATATCCAATCCGAAATCAACAACACAAGTAAATCACCAGATCATCACAATATAAGCCATAATGCAATGCAATGCAATGATGTAAGAATGCAAATGCAACGCAATATTGTGTACACATGTACTCCGGATGGAAGTATGGACGTCTGGGTAGCACAACCCATGGGGGACCCGCGAAGTCCATGTACTCACTCATCCACGATTCCGGGACAATCATCGGACATCGAACGCTCACATCACACAATTCACGATTCTGGGACAACCATCGGACATTGGACTACTCACATCACTTGCACACAATCCACGATTCCGGGACAACTATTGGATATCGGACTACTCACATCACTCTCATGCAAACTGAGCTCAGCTCATCATAGTGTTTCATCAAGTATCAAAAATGTATCAACAATATATCATGAGATATGTGAACGAGTGCGATGTATAAGTCAACATGAATAATCAGATCAATATCACAATTATCAAACATGGGTACGCCAACAATATCATGAAAGACTACACAAGTCTTATAAAAACACTATTCCCGTAATCAAATGGCAGCAAGTGGGGCACCACAATATCATGAACAAGATATCTCAATAGTCTCCAATATCCACTATCACTATGCGGCATCAAGCCCATAACAATAGGACAACTCAATCACAACACAACGGGGTGGCTAGCCCCAATCACACAACAGGGCCCAACCTAATACAATATCCAATCCAACTTCATACTCGAAGGATTACATGATTTCTCCGACAATATAATCTAAATATATGCTACGCTACACGAAGTCTCACCAAGGGTAAGCCATAACCTACCTGGATGGCCGAACAGCAAAACACCAACAATCACTCCTTAGATTTCCCTTTCCGTTGAGCCTCAAGATCAAGAAAGTCTAGGCATATTCAAAATCTAGATTAGAAGCGATACCTATATTGCTATCATTCAAATTAAGTCAAAACCCAACCCTAGAATTTGGGGAAACGGGACTCACAAGGTCAAAACGGGAAACTCGGGGGTAAAATACCCAATTAAACACTAGGTGATCAAAATCCATCAACTAATTGCTAAATTAACTCAAAGATTCATTCAATTTCGAAATTCAAGCAAAACCCCCAATTTTGGGTATAAACCCTAACTCTTAGATTCAAGAATTCAATACTAATAATGGGAGATATATGATTAACAACTTTAGATACATCATAAACTAGCATAAACCCAATCAATTTCATCATTTAGAAGCCTAGATAGAATATCCATTAAACCCACTTTTACCTTCATCACTTAAGGAATTAACAAGGGAAAGGAATGCTAAGATGATTAGGACGAATGAATTAGCAAGAAAGTTAGGAGGATTTACCACCAAGAATCTTCTCTAAGAATCCTCTAGAATTGCTCCCAATATAAGCCACTTTCGGAATAACAATGAATGAAAAGACTTGGGGTTTTATATCATTAAATACCCTAGTCACTGCCCGATCACCGCTTCCGCGGTCACTCAGACCGCTTCAGTGGCGTCGCCCAGCGGTCATGCCTAAATGGCACGATCGCTTCAGCAGCAGGGTGACCGCTATAGCGGTACCGCTGCCGCACCAGAAAACCATTCTAATTTTCACAACTCAACCCGAATTTTCGACTAACTCCCGAGGCCATCTGCTCACAACCCATATGCACAGACACACATAAAAACACGCTACGAACGCGCTCGTGACCTATGAATTCCCAACGGAGGTATCGTTGACCGAGTCAACCCCCGATACCTCAATTCCAACTTTCCAACCCAAGTCCCAAAATGCATCCGAGTGCATTGGGAACTGAACCAAATATACACACAAGTTCTAAACGACCATCTGGGCCTCTCGGGAAGCCCAAATTTCACAAAAAGTCACCCGAATCAAATCTAGACACCTCAGGAAGCGTGTCAACGATCCCCTCGGGTCAAAAGTGAGCTAACCAAGCTTAGGAAAGGAGTCAAAAGGGCCGGAAATGCAATAACGACCAAACGGGTAGTTACAAAGTGCCAAAAAGACTAAACAATGTTTAAATAATTAGGTCTCTTGAAATCAAATGTAAATAAATATTCACAGGGTATGACTTAGTAGTCCAAAAAATGGAGTTCAACAGTTAGAATAAGTTCAAGCCATTGGCAATCTCTTTTTTTTTTGGCTACAAGCTAGTTCTTTTTCATCCTCCATAATGATATGAACTAACAAAAAGGAGCTACTAAATTGTACCACACAATTCAGAATCATCGAAGGGGTTGCTCAATCCCAAAATCTGTATATGTCAATGTTGTTGATCTAGAAATGCAGTCTGTCAGTTTTTCTCACTTTTACCTTAGATTAGAGGCCACTTTCATAAAGTTTTGGACCCCTTTTACTTTTACCAACAATTAAATTAATTGAGAGGCAGAACACGAAAGGCCACTAAAACTTGTTTAACAACTACAAAATTATGTTTAGCAGCAAAAGCTAACCTTTAAAGTGATAGGTGAAGAAATGAATTGATGATGACTCTCTTGCGAATGCATTTTCTAAATCTTCAGCCATAGACATCCACCGTTTAAAGCTAAACATCATTTTCTTACCACTCAAAGTCTCAAACTTATAACTATTCACCCGATACCTGAGTTTAAATAAGAAAAATACAATAATGAACATTAAAGGTTGGAGTTGTAACAACCATTCCTAGGCTATACAAACAGTTACTATGGCTCATGAATAGACAAACAATTACTTGGACTTAATTGCAAGCATTACGTGGACTGATATATACTCCCTCTGTCCCAAAAATTTGTTAATAGTTAGTCCATTATTGTGTTACTATTGTTATATAGTGAAATGGAGGGAACAATGTCAAAAAAAGGAGAAAAAAGATACATATCTAGGCGATAGAGAGGTGTCACATCACCTTATCTATGCCTAGCTTTATATTATATGTAGACTAAATAAGAGTTTTATAATCGCGCGAAGCGCGAACCAATTCACTAGTTTGAGAAAAAAGATAAATGTCAATGGAGGTCATAGAGAGGTGCCACATCACCTTGTCTATGCCTAGCTTTATATTAAATATAGATATAGATGTTAGTTTATGGATACATTTGCTTAAAATTATATGAAGTGTTTCTGGTATGAGCTTAAGGACTTTTTTTCCCCCCTTTTTTTAAAGAAACTTTTAGTCTTTTATTTTATTTCTTAGTTGGTTTTAAGAATGTGAATTAATTGGATTTGAAGGTTATTAGCCGATTTGTGTAAAGTTTTAAGTTCATCTCACGTTGCATGAAAACCAGGTTATAGGTCTATTAGTGTGTTGTTAGTTCCTTAGAAGTCGTCAAGAACGGGTGTGGGTTTCCGACCTAAAGGAAGTAGAAAGTTATTAAATTAATTTAAGCGATAACTAACGATGAAGTTGGAAAGCGCTGTTACTGATAAATTGTTCAAATAAATTCAATTACCATATTGGAAGACTCGGTCACTGGTTGTAGTGGATATGAACGGGACTTAAACAAGCCGATTTTGGGTTTTGGATTTGTTCGCTAACTTTTCAAAGTAAATTGTTGTAGAGTATTAGCTTGCTGTTCTATCAAAATTAGAGTGAAAAATGGTGAATTTCATATGATGATTGTCTAGTTTCTACATGTAGTTAATCTGTGGAAATAAACTATATTGTCCCATCTTTTTGCCCTTTGGTTTGTTTAACGTTTTGCCATGAGTTTCCCTACTGTTGGTGATTTAATATTAATTTTAGTCCATTAGTGTTTAACACATTTATTTTAAAGGAGTAATTTAATTTAGGAAATACATAGTATTTTGACAATTCCTATTCACAGTTTTGTTTTATATTCCTTACGGCTGTCACACCCCTTTTTCACCCCGGATAAGGATTTTATGATTTGAAAGGGTTTTTCCAATTGGAGTGACGGTTTTGAAGATGGATTATTTATTTTACAGGTCGCCACTTGGAATGGAGTTTTGATGTTCCAAGTCACCTTGTTAAATCCCTAATTAAAAGGAAATGATTCTTTATCATTGGTCTGCGAAAATAAAAAACCGGGTAAGGAATTTTGTTGATCAGGGGGACGGGGGAAGGTATGAGGCACTCCCAAGTCCCGTGATTCTAGCACGGTCGCTTTTATTGACTAATATTCAGCTTAAATTAATCATGGATATATGTGCCTGCCTCAACTTTTACCCTTTTTTTTAAATGTATTTGCTTAAAAATGTGACTGTATCCAAAAAAAAAAAAAAAAATACTTATTATATGGTAACTCATATGGTTTATTAATGTCAAATGCAAAAAGTACAAGTTATTATCTTTTCAAAATTTACAGAAATAATCTAAAAATTAATGTTTATAACCTAAGGCTAACATGAAATTCAAGGAACTGAGAATACCTTCAATTAATCCAAACTTTGGATAGTCAAAAATTCTAAAACGTAACCCACTAACTTCACATATGAAGAAAAAAAAAACATGTTGTAAGATTTTCCTTCCAAAGCATTATTTTTACAAAAAAAGAAAAACTACTCCAAAGGCTAAACTAGGAAAACTAGACAAAAATCTACCTTGACTCGACTTAACGTAGCAAAGCTTCAAATTAATCTTCATTTAAATTATGTATAGCGGAAGGTGAGACATTGACTTCTGGACAGAAAAATGTATGAGTCTATTTTATATGAAAGAGGAAGAACTTTACTAAGGCTAATGAGAACTTTAAAATACATGTTCCTTACTTAAACTTAATAAAAAAAAAGGTACTATTTTATGAACGAATCCATTTCCGAACTAAATTTCGCTTATTAACTAAATACTTAGAAAAATGCAACTTATGAAAACAAAATTTTGAGATCTAACGTGAAGCTACAACACCTCTACAGAAAGAACTTCGGAAAATCAAGAATCATAGGAGCTTGGATAACACAGGTAAAAGCTTAACAAAAACCTTTATAAGTAAACTCGGAATACTACAAGCAAAAAATAATAATGCACTATTATATCATACTAAAACTTTATGCATATGGCTAAGAATCAATCATTTGAAAAAAAGGATCCTGTGAAAACCATGAACACATATAATGCATTAGTCACCATTTTTAGAAGTAAACTAGACAAATGAAATGTAAAGAACATGGACAACGAAAGAACCTGTTAAGGAATTTTTCTTGAATAACAAGATATGAGAAAAAGTCAGTTACAATGAACTCCCTCGGCACTCAAACACAGCAATAGGAAGTCACTGCCCGAAACTCAGTCGAAAGAATCTCAGAATCTTGAACTAAAACTCAATCAAATACATTTTTTTCACTCCTAAATATCTATTTATTTTTCTTGCTCTGTTTTTTTGTGGTTTGCATGACTGATTTTTTTTCTTTTTCTCTTGCGTGGTCTGTCGTGTGCAAAAATAAAAGCTTAGGAAATAGATAGTTGTGGTGAGGCTTTTTAAACACAAAACAGACACATGTAAATGGAACTTCTACATAATAAAGGAATAACCCTAACCAGTAACCAAAACACTAGTGTTTAGACTTAAAAATACTTAACTACTCATGAGAATGGTAGCTAACATGCATGACCAGTAACCTATTAATTTTTCCAACGTGCAAAGAATCCATCTTTATTATCGAACTTCATTCTTCAAGAGTAGATAACCAAGAAGCTATTAATACCACAAAACAAATTTAAAAACCAAGTTATAAACTATAATGGAATGATAGCAAACCATGACATCAAACGAGGTTATAATTGATCAATCAAGAATTTCATTCCAAAGTACCAAAAACCACATCAGAATTATAAAGTAGAAGAAATGGACCTCAAATGAATAATGCAGCTTTTATTTACTCAGTTTCACAACAAAACAGAGCTGGGACCGGAGTTTAATGAACTGGACCTCGTCGGAGCTCGATAACCCCGACTGACCTTGCCCCAAACTAGAACTAAACCCGAGCTCAAAGTCACACAAACTTTCAAACTTACGGAAGGAATTGATGTATTTCTCTCTGTTCTCTCTTAGTTTTTCTTTTTCTCTATCTGTATATGTTCTTTTTGTTGTGTTTGTGTGTCTATTTATAATGAGGGAAAAGGCAAAATGTGTGTACTGTGTAGTGTGAAAATACCAAAGTGAGGGAGTGAAAAAGGGGGTGCAAAACTTTTCAGAAGAGGGATTTTAGGGATATGTTTGGTGCAATTTTCTCAAACAACAATATTGTGCATTTAATGTTAGAGATGTGTTTTTGACTATAATTTTTTCATCTTTTTCCCTTTTTTTATTAATAAAATAAATAAAATACAATGATGAAAAATATTACTAGCTAACAACTTTTAGACTTTAATAAAAATTTAAAAAATTTAAATAAAATACAACTAAGAAAGTACCAAAATTGCTAGCTTATTTGTTAAGACCTGAATTTAAAAAAAAAAAAAAACACAGCCCATATATATACATATAGTGTAACACCTTAAGTTTGGTCAAAAATTAGGTGTTCACAACGGCAATGTTGAATGTTTGGGTTTATGGATCTTTGTTCCCGGGATAGTTTTCCTTGTGCTAGCCCATATAATTTTGTTGGTTAATGTTTGCTTAATCTGTCGTTGTTCAAGATAACAGTGGCCTAACTATGGTACAATATTTATATTTTATTCAAAAATTATTAAAGTAGGATTATGATAATTTGGTTTGGGTTAATTCTCGTTGTTACCTGCTTAAAAGGTTGGAATATATCAAGTGTTAAATCAAATGTGCTAATATCATGTTAAGTTGTTTCCTTTATATATTGTGTGGTCCAAATCGAATGCAGGATGCATGTTCAAATTTCAATAGTTGTAATTCTTATCTGATGCCGAGCTAGGGATTTGAGAAAAGAGATTTGCTACAATTCGGGTCCAAATAAAAACTTTTAAAACCCAGGTTAAATAATAATGTGAGATGAGTGAGGTGGGATATGAACTTACTTCAAAACCCGTTGTGAAAAAGAGATATTCGAAATGGGTTTTTAAACCAAAAGAAGTTAGGAGTAATTGAATTAATTAAGTAAATATTCAACGATAAATTCGGAAAGCGTTACAACCGACGAATAGTTTAAATAAAATTTACTTACCATATTCGAAGCCGGATTAATTGGGGGAATAAACTTTAAGTACGTTAGATGCTTATTTAGGCACGGGAAGTGGGAACGATCCTTAAAGGCCTCAAAAGGGCGAGATAAAAAATCAAAAGTGGTAAGGCTGGAAAGCGCTGTTGCCAGTACACCACATATTAATAAAAAATGAGACATGTTTGAACCAATTTAAAGCATATCAAAGAAGGCTGGAAATAACTACTCTTAAGCTCAGAAGCATAATATATCCTGAAAATTAATTTAAGCTGAATATAAGTTGATAAAGCGACCATGCTAGAACCACGGGACTCGAGAGGTGCCTGACACCTTCCCCTTGGTCAACAGAATTCCTTACCCGGATGTTTGTTTTCTCAGACCAATAATAAAAGAGTCAGTTTCCTTTTGATTAGGGATTCAATAATATAAGGTGACTTGGAACACCAAAACTCAAATTCCAAGTCGCGACTCTGTAATAAATAAATAATCCCTTTTCAAAACGTCACTTCAAGTGGAAAAACCCTTTTCAATAAATTTAAATATAAACAAATTTATCTTATTTATCGGTTAAAAAAGGGCCGGGTGTGACAGGTACTTTGAGGGAAGAAAGGTTTTGAGACAAGGTGACCCCATATCCCCATTGTTATTTGTACTGGTCATGGACTACTTGTCAAGAGTGCTGAACAAAATGTCCCAGCTTCCTAATTTTAGCTACCATCCTATGTGTAAGCAGGTGCAGTTGACTCATTAGGTTTTTGTAGATATCTTATGATTTTCTGTAAATGCAACAAAAACTCAGTGAAAAGGGTAATGGAAGCATTAACACACTTTACGGAGACCCTTGGATTAGTGGCAAATACGGAGAAATCAAGTGTGTTCCTGGCTGGAGTCAAGGATAAAACTGAAATTATTGAGTTGACTGGATTTATCAAGGGTTCATTTCCCATAAGATATTTGGGGCTTCCACTGCCCCAAAGAAGTGGAGCAAACAAGATTGCCACCAGCTCATAGTAAGGATCATTGAGAAGATTCATGCTGCTTCTGTTAGACGCATATCTTATGTTGGTCGACTCCAGGTTATAAATGTTGTTCTTTTTCTTGCATTACTTTTAGAGATCTGTCTTTATTTTGCCATAAAGTATTTTGAAGAAGGTGGATAAAAATGTAGAGAATATTTGTGAGGGGCTTCAGCGGAGAAAAAAATAGTGCATGTAGCTTGGGAAAGGGTCTATCTTCCTAAGTAGAAAGGAGGATTGCATGTGAAGAACTGGTAGTTATGGAACTTTGCATCAGTGGGGAAGTTGATTGGGATGTGACTAGCAAGAACAATGTCTTGTGGGTAACGTGGGTTCATGGTGTATATGTGAAGACAAATTGGGATTTTTGGTCCCATGTACCACCTGCTGATTGCAGCTGGTACGGAAAAAGACTTCACAAAATAGAGCATAGCATGACTGAATGGTATAATAATGGAAAATATGTTCTAACTGCTTCTGGGAAGTATATAGTAACAGTAAGATATGCAGTTTTGGGTGCTATGAATCATATGTAAGAGGCTTATCTGATATGGAATGCAGTGTTAGTGCCTAAGCACAGATTCCTACTTTAGCTGGCAGCTCAAAGGAGATTGTTGACAAAGGAAAGGATGCAGAGAATTGGCATAGAGTGTGACACCATCACATGCTGTCTGGGTGATGAGAGTGCTATGCAAAGTGCTTATCTTCAGTTCTGGGAGCTTATCTTCTGTTTTGGGACTGCTCTTAGGAAAAACTGATATGGGAGAACATCAGTAATTGGTTAGGGGTACAAATATGATATGGTAATGTGATGCAAAACATACTATGGGTCATGAGACAGCATTGGCAAAGATTCAGGAAAGAGGTGATGGTAGCAACTTATGGTGCTTTTGTGTACAACACATGGATTGCTAGGAATTGGAAAATATTCAGGAATCAGACTGTACAGAGAGGGGTAATAGTGCAGCAGATTAAACAAGAGATTAGAGGAAGAATTGATACACTTAGAGGAACCAAAAGAGCAACCAGATGTCCTGCACTCATAGATATTATTTTGGTTTAAAGTTTCTGATGTACAGTTGTTAGTTCTTGTTTTCTGGAGGCCATACTAGTTTTACTAGTTGGGTTAGAAAGGGTCGAGGTGCTCTTTGTTTGTACATAATTTAGTTTGTTCATATGGTGATATTCACATATGTTACCAAGAAAATGAAATTAGTGTTAGAAAAATACACCCTATGGTTTGTGCCTCATCATTCACAAATGATCTATTCTTTCTCTTATGAGTTAAGAAATATTTTTTCCGCAACTAGGGGTTTTTTCAGTTTTCAAAAACTAAGAAAGAAATGAATTATAAAAATTATCCTAAAACAGTTTAATTAAAGAAAAAGTAAAACTCTTAAGTTGAAGCGCATACCAGCTCATCTCGTCTTCTCAAGTTAGCTTCTGAACCGCCAGTGTGTGGCATTTTTTGCTTCCTCTAAATTTCTTTATTTTTTCTACAAAAGCTCTTATCGACAAAAACAATTAAGACTGAAAATTTCATCTTTATTTAAATGTGATGAAACAAAACTTATTAACATAATTTGAATCTTACTGGTATTGATGGGTTTTTACAGTAAGCAACGAAACTAGTCCACTGAACTTTATTTATACCTAATGACACATTATTTATAATCTCATTTTTTCATTTGGCTGGGTCAAAATATTCATTCCACAAAATCTTTGCCTGTGTAGCCACTTCTTTGAAATACTAGCATTGTAATATCTGTATGCAATGGACTCACTTACCCAAAAAAGAAATTGAGGCTTCAAATAAAAAATAGAAGTTAGTTTTCTCACATCTAATAAAATCTTGGTGCAATAATAAGTAGTAACAATTGCACCTTCAATATTGTTTCAAACAGTCTTCCATGTACTTCTTAGGCATGCCCGATGGCCCTGACCACCTCTTAAAACTAATCAGGAACTGATGTGCCGCGGATTTGTGGCACATTCGACGCCTTTTTACTATGAATATTGGTTGTTTTCAAGTAAGTTTGGTTCTTGTTAATATGTTTTTGTTGTGTTTTAGGAAGACAATGGCCCAAAAGCAAAAACAAAGAACAAAGGAAAAATTGACCAGAAATGAAGAATTGACGTCCCGTCGATCAGTCGACGGACCGTCCTTCGAAGCGTCGATAAGCTCGATTTTCTAGTGATGGCCTTAGTTGAAGACAACAAAGGACGGAGCCATCGACGAAGCGTCGAACTGATCGACGCTTCGTCGTTTATGTTGTCAATCAAGATCTGTCAACAAGAAGAGAGAAAGACGGAATACTCGACGGAGCGTCGAACTGGTCGACGGCACCATCGAATGGATCACATCGCTGAAGAAATAAAGGACGGAGGAATCGACGGATCGTCGAACGATCGACGGTCCGTTGATCTTGCTATCAGGGGCAATTTTGTCAGTCGCTGATGTGCGTTTTTGGAGCCTATTTAAAGAACATTTTAGGTTATTTTTGGCAGCCAGATTTTGCTGTGCACGTGAACAAAGTTCCATTGGTGGGTGAGCATTGATTACTCCATTTTTGGAGCTTAGTGAAGACATTAAGATTCCATTTTCCATCATCTTTATCACACTTTGTAAGCTTTATGTCTCATTTATTGCTTACTACTTTTGAGACCATTATGTGTAAGTAGTTTCTTTAATCAAAGTTGTGGACCCAAATGGTGGGTGTTATGTAATGGGTGTATAACATTGTATATATATACATAATGGGTTGTGATGTGTTTTATTATTTCTCATATTCATTGTTAGTTAGTGGTTGCAAACACTTGCTTATGCACAAACCCTAGTTTGTTTGGAAAGATGAACTAGGGTGTGAGTTGAAATAATATAACAAGGAATCGGGGCGCTAACCCTCATTTAATGAACTCACTTAGGGATAAGATGAGTTCTACTTGACATATTTAATCGATCTTACTTGCAACTTTTCTACATTTGGGAAAATCATGAAAAGAAATACTTTCTAAATATTGGAAAATATTAGGAAGTGCATTAGAGATTAAGTGCATACAAAACCCCGACCCATTAGAAATATATCATATTGATAACCATAGCATAACATCTAATCACAGCGGGGACACAACTTTGGTTCTTTCAATCTAATCAAATTCCAAATACTTCAAAATACCAAATACAAACCAAACCTTTCCTCTATACTATTCGAAATAAAATTAAAGTTTCTAGAGATTAGTTACATATATAATTAGTATCTTTTTCTCTCTATATTCCCTGTGGAATTCGACCCCAACCTTGTTTGGGTTACTATATTTGACAACGTCCGCTTTACGCCAATAATAGGTGTAATTTGAGCGTATAATTGACGGACCACTGGCAACTTTAACATTATCACATGTTTTGCATTTTTGTCTGGTTTTGTTATATTTCTATGGTTGTCTCAACAACGAAGGGTGTTCTTTTTGCAGATATGCCTCCAAAGAATCCAGTCAAGCGGGGTGGTGGTCCCAGAAAAGGCCGAGGTCGGGGACAAACAACCCTTACTCTTAGGGATAAACCCTCCGACTCTGAACGTCAAGCGGTGGTCCCAACGACTAGATTGAGGGCACACTCCACCACTCCCCGAGCAGCATCACCCGCCCCGCACTCCTCCCAGTCTGAAGAGGGGGCTTCATCCTCCACATTCGCTAGTGCTAGCGAGGCAGCAACAGAGCAACCAACCGCTCCTGAGCGAAATTCAGATGAGGAACAAGAGCGGCTACGGCTGCAAAAGATGGAGGTAGCTGCAATACGATTCCCCTATGAGGAGTGTCGAAAGTACTATATAAAAGGGGCGACTACAGTTAGTGGGGGTAATCCGAGGAGGAATATTCAAGAAGAAGAACAAATCAGTATGAGCGGCTTAGAGAGTTACCCTCGGATTACTTCAGGGGATCCCGACCATAGCTCGGGAATTCCATGCTACCTACAGAGTGATGCTAGAGCAGCCGCACAAAAATAAGAGAGCTTTGAAAGCCGCCCCTCCATTAGACACAGTGTATGTTCGGGGTGTACATGTTGATATCTCAGCCCGCACAATCAACAGGTTTTATTTTGGTGATGACTTCGTGGCACCGACCACAGTGGAATATGATGATAAGTTTGACCGAAGAGCTGAGCACCGCGAGGGAATGGTTTGCGACTTCGTGATGGCTAGAGGGCCGGCGATAAGGCCCCATGGGTGAAAAACTTGGTCGCCAAAATACATAAGGCGGATATCGCTTGAAGCTAAATTTTGGTGGAATTTCGTCATATATCGAGTTCGCCCATGGGAGCAGATAACATAGTCATACCGGACAAAGCGTTGGTTGGATCGCCATGCTATCCGTGTACCCAATGAACTTGGGTGAATTGATCAGTAGAGCCATTCGGCCACGCGTACCACAGGAGGCGACAACCTTGATATTCCCGTGCCTTATCACATAGTTGTGTAGGTTGGCCCAGGTGAGGCACATTGATACATTCGCAGCCACTCTCCCCGCAACAAAGGTGTGTGACATCACACGGAGTAAGGATGAGACCCTCCGTACATCTCAGGCCACCAGTACTTCATTGCTAGATCTCATGGATGAGCAGACTGAGCATGTTATGGATTCAGTGCCACAGGGCACAGTTGATATGGGCACGGAGGGACTGTCCACAGCAGAGGCCTCCACACCATCTGTAGCTGATGCTACCCCTTCTTCAGAGGCACCACCTCGGCCTGCTGTCCCATCTTCATCTCCTATTCCTCCTTCAGCCGCAGCATCGGCCTCCGAGGATCTCTTTGTCCTCAACAGAGCCAACTTCAGAGAGTTTGCCATCAAGGCAGAGCGTGCATCGGCCAGTGACCGGATATTGGGTAGTTGGGTAGGTTTGTTCGGAAAGAGATTGCACCAGAGTTTAAGCCTCTTCAGGAGGCTATAGAGAGGCATCACGCTAGGGTAAATGCGCGACTTGACAGTTTAGAGCTGCGGATACTCACTATTGAGAAGAAGAGTGAGAGTGGCACTTCGGGAGATTTGAAGACCAAGCTTGACCAGCTCAGAGCTGAGATTAAGGCCCTTCCTGCAAGAGAGCAGGTTATTGTGGATGACCCGACACCACCTGCACCAGTCGCCAACATTTCAGATTTGATCAGAGTAGTTAACTTGGTGACTGAGGATGAGCCTAGGGAAAGTCACAAGAGAATGGGGCCTGACACATTGGCTGATGATGAGGATGGGGGGGAGGATAATGAGGATGAGGACCCCGAGCTTTAGGAGGGTATTCGACAGTCGCGCCTAGAATGAGGTTCACCGGAGCATCTTCCAAAGACCCGCGTGCTATCCCAAAGACGCCGACCGGCCAATTACGATAGCTCTGGGACTCCGGCAGCACTGGGGCCGGTCCCCACCTCTCGAGTCCACCGAGCCGGCGGTAGAAAGGGTTTCCATTCGCACCGACGGAGGAGACACCCCGGCAAAGAACAACAGTGATTAGAGCATCTCGGTCGAGCCCTTCACCATAGGGTGATGGTATGATTTTGATGCATCGGGGACGATGCATCCTCTTACTGCTCGGGGTGGGATAACCTGATGTATCTTGTAGTATATATATGTGTGTTAAATCTTGTTAAAGTAATTGTGACTTTCATGGTTGTTGCATTTTGAACTTATGGCATGAATTTTGAATGAAAAGGATATTTGTGAACTTGAAAATGGATTGACCCCTCCGAAAGTTTATTACGTATCGTAAGTTGTAATGAATTGACATGTATGATTCTTTTTGTGACATCATAGATATTAGAGTCTATATGAGTTGAGTGTTCAAATCCTTATGCCACTGTGCGTGTGAGAACTTCTTGTGTTCATTGTTAGCATATGTGGATCTAGAACTTGCCTGGGAGGCTGTGCTATATTGCTTAGGATAGTTGGTTGTGAAGTGATCATAGGCTTTCCTTGTAAATAGTCACATTAACCTTAAAAAGCCCAAAACCCGTTCTATATGAATATCATTAGTTCCCATTTTGAGCCTCTGACTTGTTTTCTTGATTAGCCGTAACAAACCTTTTTCCCGCTTCATGAATTCATTCCATCTTTGCACCCATTCCCTCCTTGACACTACTAGAGAAAAGAGGCAAATCGCCTAAGCTGGGAGTGGTATATGTGTGAAGTAGAGGCCAAGAGCCTAAAGCTGGGGGTGTGTGAGTTACATAGTCGAGAACTGGATGTGATAGTGAATCAAATTTGAGAAAAGCGATTTAAAAAAAAAATACTGTCTCATAAAAAGATTGTAAAGTCTAGTAAGAATAAAATCACATCTTAGTCATGAGTTGAAGAATGAATAGAATGGGCGTGAGGTGAGAATGTGTAGTGTCAAGGAGGATGAGTCACTAATTCCCAAATGAGTATCCTACCCGTCCCCGAGCCTACATTACAACCCGAGAACAAGTCCTATAGTGATCATAACTGAACCATCCGAAAGTGTTAGGCATTCAAATTAAGGGCAAGCATATGGTATCTGCACTTGTAAATCATGAACTTCTTTGTGAGCGCGAGTGCTTTCTTTTCTCATCCATCTTTGTCTCGGCTCTTATCTTAAAATTGTGTGTGGGACATTCTCTGATCTAAGTAAGGGCATAATGGTGAATACTCGCACGCATAGATGCTTCTGATAATGTGATGTCATTGATTGAAGCATCATGGTCATTCTAATAAGTTTTTATAAAAGAACCTTGTTGGGGAATGAGGAAAAAGGGAGTTGATTTGGAAATGTGCATGCCGGTAGTGATGAGCAAACACCATTTTAGTCACTTTTACTTTATTTTTAGTATAGTTGTAGTTTTATTTTGTAGTTGTTTTGTCTGACTTGCTTGAGGACAAGCAAAGATCCTAAGTTGGGGGGTGTTGATGTGCCGCGGATTTTTGGCACATTCGACGCCTTTTTACTATGAATTTTGGTTGTTTTCAAGTAAGCTGGTTCTTGTTAATATGTTTTTGTTGTGTTTTAGGAAGATGATAGCCCAAAAGCAAAAACAAAGAACAAAGGAAAAATTGACCAGAAATGAAGAATCGATGTCCCGTCGATCAGTCGACGGACCGTCCTTCGAAGCGTCGATAAGCTCGATTTTCTAGTGATGGCCTTAGTTGAAGACAACAAAGGACGGAGCCATCGACGAAGCGTCGAACTGATCGACGCTTCGTCATTTGTGTCGTCAATCAAGATCTGTCAACAAGAAGAGAGAAAGATGGAATACTCGATGGAGTGTCGAACTGGTCGACGGCACCGTCGAATGGATCACATCGCTGAAGAAATAAAGGACGGAGGAATCGACGGATCGTCGAATGATCGACGGTCCGTTGATCTTACTATCAGGGACAATTTTATCAGTCGCTGCTGTGCGTTTTTTGAGCCTATTTAAAGAACATTCTAGGTTATTTTTGGCAGCCAGATTTTACTGTGCACGTGAACAAAGTTCCATTGGTGGGTGAGCATTGATTACTCCACTTTTGGAGCTTAGTGAGGACATTAAGATTCCATTTTCCATCATCTTTATCACACTTTGTAAGCTTTATGTCTCATTTATTGCTTACTACTTTTGAGACCATTATGTATAAGTAGTTTCTTTAATCAAAGTTGTGGACCCAAATGGTGGGTGTTATGTAATGGGTGTATAACATTGTATATATATACATAATGGGTTGTGATGTGTTTTATTATTTCTCATATTCATTGTTAGTTAGTGGTTGCAAACACTTGCTTATGCACAAATCCTAGTTTGTTTGGAAAGATGAACTAGGGTGTGAGTTGAAATAATATAACAAGGACTCGAGGCGCTAGCCCTCGTTTAATGAACTCACTTAGGGATAAGATGAGTTCTACTTGACATATTTAATCGATCTTACTTGCAACTTTTCTACATTTGGGAAAATCATGAAAAGAAATACTTTCTAACTATTGGAAAATATTAGGAAGTGCATTAGAGATTAAGTGCATACAAAACCCCGACCCATTAGAAATATATTATATTGATAACCATAGCATAACATCTAATCACAGCGGGGCCACAACTTTGGTTCTTTCAATCCAAACAAATTCCAAATACTTCAAAATAACAAATACAAACCAAACCTTTCCTCTATACTATTCGGAATAAAATTAAAGTTTCTAGAGATTAGTTACATATATAATTAGTATCTTTTTCTCTCTATATTCCTCGTGGATTACCCCAACCTTGTTTGCTTTCAAGCATTATATTTGACAACGTCCGCTTTACGCCAATAATAGGTGTAATTTGAGCGTATCAAGAACAAATTACAATCAATTGTCAATGATCTACGATATCTAGCGAGCAATCCTTGAGCGTCACCATATGTTGCGTTGTACTCATCAAAGTCCACAATGATGCGCTCTCCAACAATTAGGTTGTTAACCTCATTGAACTTGACGTTAATCTGCTTGATAGCATTTTTTGAGTCTTTAGCAAGAAAACAAGTTACTTAACCAAAAAGAAAAAAAATTAAGATACTTATAAGTCGAAGAAAAAACATTGCGATGGAATAATCAATTGCCCTATTAAACAATATCAAACAAAGGGGAAGAAAAAAGGTACCGAAAAGAGGATTCATTCAGGGAATTCTGATAAAGACGATCTGATTAATACCATCCGAATGCACAGAGAATTGAAAAACTACATGATGTCACAATACAGGTACAACTTAGCAGTCATAGAATTCGTGAAGAAAGCCATAATCTAAAGAAAAATAAAAACCATATACCACCAAACTAACAAATGAAATGTAAAGAGTAATTTGAGGAAAAAACAAAACAAATTAGACCTTGAAATTTATTTTTGAAACACAACCAGGGCACATGCAGCGCAAAGTATCCTAATTAAATCTGGCATAAATTCAGCGGAACTCATATCACCAATACAATAAATAATTGATGAGACCTTGTTGTTCATGTTTGAAAAGACAGAAAAATATAAAGGAACATACGGAAAACCATTTTCTTAGTATCTGTCCGTATTACCAATTTCTTAGTAGTGAGGAAACTGAAGAATTTGAACACAACAAGAATAAAACTGACCTAATGTTGATTATCTGAATTCCATCTCTCTAAAGAAATTATAAGGGATAGCTCTGAAAAGGGAAGTTTATCACCAAGAAAAGGGGAGAACAAAGGAACATGGAAAGTTGGAGGGGAAGGTGGAAAAATGACGCCGAAGGTCTGGTTTTTGTTAAATGCGAGAGAAGTCTGAAAAAAAATACTGAAGTGCTTCGTTTCTTTACTTTTTCTCCTCTATTTAATTTTTATTATTACTATAATTTAAATAGAAGCACATTTAGAAACTAGAAATAATATGTTTGGTAAAATATACTTAAACATTACATTAGCAGTTTCAGAAAAAAATAAAATACTCAGACACAATTCATTTATCTACTTAGGATGTAATAGAAAATAACGACAAAACATCCAAAATAAGGACAAACTGAAATATAAGAAAATTTACGGAAACCATTACAAATTCATCTAATATTCGTGATAGCTAAAATTCTTAGATAAGATAAATGTAGCAAAATTCTAATTATCAAATTATTTATTTAAACAGTGTATTCGGATCTTTTTTGGTTCTCGCTTAGGGCTTATCCATGGGCGGCCCAGCCCCTTAAGGAGCTCGATAGTAGAGCCCGAGACCGGCCGGACCTCTAGTCACTCGCAGACCTGCCTGACCCCTTATCATCCATGTATCACATCTTGCATGTTAGAAGAATGATTTCTTTTGCGAATTGCCTTGACTTGAGAAGATTCACCGACTAAATTTTGCAATTTTCTTTAGGTAGTCCCTTAATGTTATTATCATTACCTTTCTTCGAACTACAATCCAAGCGTATATCATCAAACAACTTAGCACAATCACCCCTAGTTCAATAGCTTACACACACACACACATTCCTTCAAACATTTCGATCTTCTTATTGATGAACTTATCACGAGTAGGATGTGACAATGGTACAATTACTAAAAATAATATTAATAAGAAAAGCACATGAAAGTATCACGTTGCCGAATATGCCCAAGTAGATAAATCAGATAAGAGCTAAAAATTGTGATTGCATAGTTCGTACGAAGCTCATATCCCGCATCTATAAGATAATATTTATTTATAAACTAAAAATAATGTTAACTAATATACAATATTCATTTATTTCTTTTTATATTTTCTTTTGAGCTGAGGGTCTTTCGGAAACAGCCTCCCTACCAAGGTGGGGGTAAGGTCTGCGTACATTTAACTCTCCCCAGACCCCACACTGTGGGATTCAACTGGACATGTTGTTGTTGTTGTATTTATTTCTTTCTATAAACTACTTTAGATTGAATAAGATACCTTGAAACCTCTATGGTCTCTTCAGTGCTTCATATAATATATGAGAGTTATGCGCATATCTTTCCGCGCCAGCGAATACATAAGTGAACTTCAAATTAAAGTTGATCCAGTATATTTTGTGTTGTTGTGGCTTTTCGGCCACGAAACCTATTTTATTTTTTTTTGTTTAATAGGAACACATGCAAGCATATGTGTCATTTATTACTCCTACACAATTCTATATAAAACTTAAGTTAGTAATATATACTATTTTTCAATAATTACAAGGATAGTTTATCTCCGATTGGAGAGTTTTCCCAGCGAATTACAAGGATTGAATAGAGCTTCACAACTACTAGAAGTAATCCTTTATCTCCGATTGGATAGTTTCTCCCGCCGAATTACAAGTATTGAATAGAGCTTCACAACTGCTAGAGGTATTGTGTGGAAGCATCAATGAATAAACTCAATTGACCTATAAAAATGTGATCCAATCTAGCAAAACCGTTCGTTAAAGTCAATAATTTCTAAGAATATCAAAACTTATTCTTGGACAAACATATGTTTGGTTGAACACAAATTATTTTTTCTCAGAGTACTAATTAGTTCATAAAAAACCATGTTTACTCATTCTTATCTGACCTACACAATGAATATCACTAAATATTATTCACGTGAAATTTTCTTTCTTGGTCTTTATTATTATACGGTTTCTAAGAATTCTATATTGATTTTCATAGGCTACAATAATTGCACAGAAAGCTAAAGCAGATGTGGTTGTAGCTCCAATTCTTGCATCATCTTCATCTTTGTTTGTCAAATACATCAGTTACAAACTTCAGAACTTCTACTTAAACATATGATGAAATAAGGAAAACATTAAGAAATCTGAAACAAAAATTTCAACAAATACTAAAAGGAAACGATAAACATAATTGAAAACACTATCACTAAAAAAGAAGAAGAGCAAAGTTTTTGGAATTAAACCTCAAACCCAGTTAATAACGAGAGGGGACTTGGGCAAATTGCTCAATCAGTGCACCCATCAAACTTTTATGATTAATTTTGGGAGGGGCAAGTAAATTATACAGGAGTCCTTCTATATATACAAGATTTTTGTTGAGGCTGACAAGTGCCAGTGGACCCATTCCCTTAAGGGTAAGTCCATCTCCGGAGAGAACAAACAATTTCAATTATCCAGGTTCAGATTAAAAATCACTTCTTAAAAATTAGAGAATCTCAAGGCCCTGTTTGTCCATAGATCTTGTTTTAAAATAATATTTTTAAAAATTATTTCAAATAAATTTTTGCTTATTAAACTGACTTATTATTCCAACTTAAAACTTATGAAATTTGAAAATTAAATTTTAGGATTATCAAGTTTTCCTAAAATTCACCCACAAAAGTTCAGCAATATTTTCATAGCTGTATACAACTATAACTTCCATTCAACTTAACTTCGGATACTTTTTAAGTTTAATCTTCACATAAAATTAGTAGTCGTTTGGATATGAAAAATCTGACATTTGAAAAAAAAAAAGTGATATATGAAACAACTAGTTGAAATTTAAATTGTATTTAAATATAAATTTAACTTAAAAAATGAGAATTTTTGTGAGTAGAAAAAGTTTCATTTCAAAACGGATCAAAAGTAGTTCAACATTTTTACTCCCTTCGTCCCATTTATATGACACACATTTGCCATAAATTTCTTTTGACTTGTTTAGATCACTTTCAAAAGTATTTATTTATTTCTTAAAAACTTTGTGTCCATTCAAACACCAATGGGAAGGAGAAAGCGATGTTTTTTAACCTCCTGTTTGGATGGTTGTTTCCCGTGGTTCATGATTCTATTGTTTCCTATGAGACCATGTTTGTTTTCATTGTTCTTAAATTAGAGAAAAAACATCATTTCACCCTTGAACTTGGCACGGAAACTCACTTTAGCAACTAAACTTAAGTTGTATTTATATACCCCCCTTAACAACTTTCATTTCAATTATTTTCCACCTCTAATGCTGATGTTGCAAAAAAAAAAAAAAATCTAGGCAAGTAAATGACATAAAAAGGTAAGCCCGCTAATATATATATTATTATTATAAAATCAATAAAATAAAATAAAAATGGGTCTTTTCTCTTTCTTCTAAACCCCCCCCCCCCCCCCCCCCGCCCCCAGGTCCTCTTCCCCCAACCACTTAAATCAACCCCCACCCGCTCCTCTTCCCCACCACTGCCACCTCCACCACCACCACCTCCTCCATATCCACCTCCACCACGGCTACCACCATCGTATCCACCACCACCACTACCATACCCACTGATTCGACCACCACCAAATCCACCCCCACCTCCATAACCACCACCATCAAAGTCATAAAGTTTTTAAATTTAATCCCAATTCTTAATTCGGAAAAAGTTACCAGAATGTTATGAGCTGATTAATTAGGCATTTGAATTTCATCATCTGGGTTGAATATATTACTGAAACATAGTCGTCTTCATCATTGTCGTTGATCAATTTCATCGGGAAAAATGGCGTCGGCAATTACTTTCCGGCCAACCAAACCCACATTAATTAATCTATCTAAGAAATGAATTTCATATTTCTTTTATTATGTAATAAAACACATTAACCAAATTTGTTTACAAAGAAATAGAGAAGGAAAGGAGAATGACATGGAGAAAGGGAAACAATATTGACGGAAATGGCAGATGATGGGTGGAAATGGCAGAAAAGAAAAGGAGAATGACATGGAAAATGGAGGTTGGAATTCTTATATATATTTTTATATGGAAAATGGAGGTTGGAATTCTTATATATATTTTTATATGGAAAATGGAGGTTGGAAAATGGAGGTTGGAATTCTTATGGAAAATGACATGGAAAATGGAAATGGCAGATGATATGTTTTGCCCGAGCTTAACACAGATCTGAGCCTCAATTTTTCTCTATTCAGCTTGGAATTCTTATATATATTTTGTTGATGATAATGGAGGTTTGAATGACAAAGATGGGATTTTGTGGTGGCGGCGGCGGTGGTGGTGGTCGGAAGAAGAAAGAGAAAAGGGAGAAGAAGAAGAAAGAGAAAGAGAAAAAATAATAAAATAAAATAAAAAATGAAGGGTTGGTAATTTTTGACATGGCAATGATGTGGCAACGACGTGTCAATGACATGGCACGAGTGTAATACACCTTACAATGTGGGAGTGGTATTATTTTTTTAGGGTGGAAAATAATTGAAATGAAAGTTGTTAAGGGGGGATATAAATACAACTTAAGTTTAGTTGCTAAAGTGAGTTTTCGTGTCAAGTTCAAGGGTGAAATGATGTCTTTTCTCCTTAAATTATGTTGTATAGTGTTGTAAACCCATTGTAATTTCGTGGTTATATAACTATTAAAAAATTTAATTTTTGTAACCACGGATTTGATGGTTTTTGTGTGGTTACGTATTTTATTTCTCCATTATATCCCCACCCACCTTTATCACACCCAACCCCACGCTCCATCACCCACCCCCACCCTTACCCCCAACCCACAACCACCTACCCCTCTACCGCCCCCAACATCCACCTAATGAACACCCCCACCCACCACTTGCTTATTTTTAGAAGTTCCTATTTTATTCTTTATTTTAGTTTTATTAATATATATAAACTAGTTTGTAATTAAGGGTTAAGAGTATTTTAGTAAACTTACATGTTATTATACAGTACCATGCAGTCAAACCAAACAATAAAAATGTTTTAAACCACAACTGATGATATAGTCCATCTAAACATTGTAAAATACATCGGAACCCCCTTAAAATTGACACTTTTTTTCAAAAAGACACCTAAACGTTGCGGGGTTCCTATGACCCCCTTGAACAACTTCAAAATAGTATATAGACCCCCTTTTTTGGTCAATCCCAATTATAATTGTCACTTTTCACGTGTTAAATTAATTTTTAAATACTTTTTTTTTTCTATTTGAATCATTTTCTTTCTTTTTCTATTTCTTTTCTCCCTTTCTTCATCTCAACACTGTAAAAGCTCCTCAGATGAAGCCGCCACCATCACCGCCACTGCAACAACCACCAATTTCACTATATCTCCACCAAATAGTTTCTAAACCACCACAAATCAGTATTTGAAAATCAAACCCACCAGATAATCAAATTCTGAAAACTAAAATCACCACCAAACAAAAATCTAAATTTTTTCCACCCCCACCTTCTGCCCTTCCCTTGACCGTAAGCTTCACTGAAACAACAATGGAGGTGTGCTTAGCTTCAGAAATGGAAAGAAAGAATCACTCCACCATTTTATGCTATTATCATTGCATTTGGTCTATCCCTCTCTTCCTGAAATTATATAAACAATTATTTTTTAGGTCAAAATAAATTCAACATTTTTTTAGGTCCTCTCTCTCCCTAGCATACATTCTCTATGCTAGGTGGCTGAAAAATGATGTATTAATTCCAATTCAAAATTGTTCAGGGGTCATAGTCGTAAAGTTAAAGTGTCTTTTTAAAAATTTGGTACAACTCCAGGGAGATAACTATGTATTTTCTCTTCATTAATAAAGTACAATACAATATCATACTATGAGTGTTTGGATTGACTTTTTTAAAAATAGGTTATAAGCTAAAAGTTAAAAGTCATAAGTGGGCTCTACCCAACTTTTAGCTTATGACTTATTTTTATACTTTTTTAGCCTAAAAATACGTGCTTAAAATATTTTTTATCTTTCTCAAACGCCAATAAGCACTTAAAATAAGTTAATCCAAACACCTTCTATACCACACTATTTCTACTATATTAGAAGAGTGTGTTGGATCGTCGTCCACCCACTCTTCTAATATAGTTAAAAAAAAAAAATTCAGGTGGGGCTCACTCTTCTACAATAGTAGAAGTTAAAAAAATTTAAGGTGGGGTCCACGTGAACAATTAGGAGATAATTTAAAAAAAAAATAAGGTGGGGTCCACGCGAAGAAGTAGGAGACAATTGCAAAAAAAATAATTAAGGTGGGATCCACGTGAAGAAGTAGGAGACAATTGCAAAAAAATAAAATAAAAAAATAGGACATTTAAATAATGATAATAAGTTCAAAACATGGTAAAGGTATGCTTAGAGAAAATTTAAAGAAGAGAAATTCATGAAAAAAAAATAACGA
The DNA here is from genome assembly GCF_029784015.1 of Lycium ferocissimum. NCBI lineage: Eukaryota > Viridiplantae > Streptophyta > Magnoliopsida > Solanales > Solanaceae > Lycium > Lycium ferocissimum. Next base: position 19,878,926 of record NC_081352.1, read on the forward strand.
TTTAAATTGAACACAAAAACCGCTAAAGAAGTCATAAAACCAAAAGATTTAAAACTTATACCAGACACATACGGCTCACATAAATAATGAGGAATAACATCAAGAAGACGAAATATAAACGGTCAAGAAACGTATACACATATTTTCTTAAAATGATGAAGTTGGTCTATACTTAAAAATTTAAGACCACAACAGATGCTAACACATGAAAGCGCTTTTCAGTATTGTTGAGTAGAAAGAGATGATGAGATGAAACCCGATAGGAGAAGGTGTATTTCAAATCTTTCAATTGGAGAACCAAACCAGAAAAGTCATATATGAAAGAGCGGACTAAGTAAAATAATTTATTAATATTTTTAATTAATTGAATTATAATACATTCTTTAATAAAAATTTCATAATTATATTACTAAAAGGTACTCACTCTGTCCTAATTTATGTGACATAATTTGATTAGGTATGAAGTTTAAAAAAGAAAGGAAAGATCTTTGAAACTTATGGTCTAAAATAAGTCATAAATATTTATATGAATTTAAATTATTTCATTAAAGGTAAAAGGAAAAATTTCAAATTAAATAATTTCTAAATATAAAAATATATCATTTTTTAAAAAATAGATTAAAAAAAAAATATGATACTATTTTTTATATTGGGCCGTGCTAGCAAGGGCTTTCTGTACGTTAAGAAACCATGGGTAACGACCATCCAAACAAGAGGCTAAGTTTTTGGAGAAGTGTGTTCACGTGGCAGGGCCATAAAACAAATTTCCGTAGATGATATATCGACAGACCGTAAACCCCAGTCGCCGCGCGAACCTCGTCACAGACCCAGCTGATCTATTTTTTTTTTTTTTGAAGTTTGTGAAATAACCAATTGACGATTTTAAAGAAGAAGAGAAATGGCAAAGACCAAGCATCAAAAATCGAAACCCAACAAACAATCCCATGTACGTTATGTTCCCTTCAATAATAATCTATACTTTTTCTTCTCTACTGTTTCCCTTTAGTATTTGTTAATCAAATTTATTTGATGGGTCTAAATGAGATTTTACCAGATGTCAGTTAACAAATGATTGAGTGTGCTTCCCAATTTTGCCTGTTTGGCCAAGCTTTCAAAATCTGTTTATTTTAAAAAGTGTGTTATTTTGTCAGTATTGTTTTTCGAAATAGTATTCTGGCGAAGAATAGCAGTTTGTGTTTAACTAATTTATTTGATTGGAATACAGCACTCCGAGCTTGGTGAATGTTACAGAAGTTCTTCCGGGGAAAATTGTACTTTGTTTTTAACTTCTGAAAAACAGCTTCCGCTACCATTTAAAAAGTCTTATTTTTTCTCTAAAAGCTTGGCCAAACACCGCAACTTTCTCAAATAAGCACTTTTGGCCACACATGCCAGTCTATGTGCTTTTTTGTCTATGTTACTGTCCTTGTGTTGATGCAACGCCGATGCGACAGGCTAAAAAGCACGGAAAGCAGGCTGATATTTCTGAATTTCGAGCTCAGCTTGATGCATTGGGCTTAAAGATTATTCAAGTGACGGCAGATGGAAATTGTTTCTTCAGGTTTGTTCTTAGTAAGATTGCCCTTTTTCTACATATTGGTCAGTTTATTTGGAGTTGTATCAGAATCAGAATGAATGTGTATGTGAATTCAATGTACATTTATAGTTTTTGGTTTACAGATGCACAAGACATCATGTGAATCTATATTAAAGTCCCATTTGGTTACCCTTGTATTTCTAAGTATGTCAAATATCCCACATTGTTATGAATCCTGTAATGGACTTGGTAGACCAAAAAAGTAATAACATAGTCAATGATGGACTTGGGCCTGAGGTGAAGTTGAGGCCGAACAAGAGAACTAAACAGCCCAACAATAGAGTGGATTTACTCTGGGATCCGGGTTAAGCAAAGTTAGCACGTTAAAGGGGGCAAGTGGCCTAATGAAGGGGTTATGTGTATTGTTGAGTGCTAAGTTACCCGGACTCTTTGAAAGTGTTGCCGCACCCGTGTCGGATCCTCCAAAAATACACTACTTTTGAAGGGTCCGACACGCACCCCACGACATTTTTGGAGAGTCCGAGTAACTTAGGTTGAGTGAAGTGTCTGATTTCTCTCATCTCCATTCTTAGTCTGAGCTTCTCATTCCCATTCTATCTATCCTTGTATTTTCAATTCAATCTTTCCATTCAATTGTTAGTGTCTGCAGTATTTTACATAATATTGAGTTGAATTGTAATTTCTTTTTCATTGATGAAGTAATTTGTAAACCGGTTCGTTATACACATCGGTTGGGTATGGGTTCTTTGGTCTCTTCATATGGTCTTGGTTTTCGAGCTGATTGGGGTTGTGCCCTTCCTTGTTCTAATAAGAGAGAGGGAAAGATGCTAGGCACACTCTTATTTAAACCTTTCCAATCTCTCTTAGCTCCCAACCCAATTCCAATTCTTCCTTATCTCTTGAGCTAGCTTTTGGGATTGATTTAGGCCCAAGATCCATTTCATATCATGGTATCAGAGCCTGATCCATCCCTTTCACGGTTTACCTGATGTTGGGCGTCCGTTTTATTTTGTCCACGCTTAAGATGTCCGGTCCTGGGCGTGCGGGGATGTGAAATATCCAACATCTGGTGGGTATGGGTTCTTTGGTCTTGGGAAATTCTCACCTTTTAAGCTAGTTTTTGAGGTTGAATTAGGCCTAAAGTCCATTTCTTATCAAAGTGATGTATTGATTAGTGAATATGCAGTAAGTTCTTGGGATTTCCATGATACATGTTATAGTAACTGGAGCTGGAATAAAGGCTAATTAATCATCGTGTTTATGCAGGGCATTAGGTGATCAGTTGGAAGGCAATGAGGAGGAGCATGAGAAATATCGGGATATGACTGTAAAATATATCAGGGTATGTGTTTCCTTAGAAGGCTTGATTGTGCTTCAATGTACTATCAGGTGACATGGAATGATTTTCACGCAATCTTGTCCATTGAAGGCAAGATACACTTATGATACGCCCAGGAACGGTTTTTTGTACCTATCATGTTAGTGTTATGTGTATTATGGTTGCGATTATCCTATTGTATGGAAAACATTGGTAGAAGAGGGATATCGGGGTCAAATTAAAATTTTGGATGGATTACTGCATAATTAGCAAAATCTGGAAGTAAGAAAGAATAAGAAAGCCTGGAATGCTAGGGATAAGAGGTAGAACAGATTAGAAGGTGTTAAACTTGTACTGAACTAGGTATTCAGACACATGCAATTTCACAACTACTACCAAGGGTTTCATATGAGATCCCGAAAGAGGAAGGGTAGGAGCGGTTTTGGGATTTCAAAGAATAAGGTGATTTATGGTTAACAAATAATATAAGAAGTGCAGTCCAGTCTTATTCTCTGAAGGTTTGCATTTTTCTGTGGTATCTGCATTTGATATGTCGAGACTATATAGTTTAAAAATGTTGGTCACAAGGGATACACTTTCTAAGTTTATTAATATACTCTAAAAAACCTTAATTAAGACAACCAAAAACTCCTGAACAGATGGTAGATCTTTTAGGCTCTTTGTAATCTTCTTTTCCTTTCTCTGTAATTCTCTTTTGGGTTGCCAGCATATCTTTAATGCCGAGGAGTACAACATTACCAATTTCAGGAAAAAAAAAAAAAAAAAAAAAGACAACCAAAAACTCCTAATTTAGTTGAGGATTGAGGATGTATTCAGCGGGTTCATATAATCAATTCAAACTAGTTTGGTTCTGAGGCACAAATGATTGATATGATAGATGGATTTTGGGTAAAAAATATGCAAGGACATAATCTCTAACTGCATTGAGATTCTTAGTCGGATGGGATCAATTACAGTTCTACCAAGGAGATTCCATTTTGACAAGGCGAGACGTAGCAGCTTAGAATCTTAAGTTTCTTCAACACCTACTGTTTTTATCCCCTTTTCTTTTTCCCCTCTCAAGTATCTACCTTTATTCTCTTCTTTGAGCTTATATCCCATTATTTCTCACCAAAGTCGCTACCTCCGCCACTCTTCTCTATATTATACTCTGACAAATGCCACATTCGGTCCAGGATGAACTGAACCATGCTTGTGACATTTTTGTCGTATTTTAATAGATAGTTCTCTCCTATGACTAATGTGCAGGGTGGGTTGGGGAGAGGGGTGGTGGAATCTCTGTTTGTGGGACCTAATAAAAAAGAAAAACAAAAAAAGCAATAAGATTGGTGTGTTTTGAAGCTTGGGCAGTTGAGCAACTTGCATAATCAATTTGCAATCTTGCAAATTGGCAAAGTAGGCGTACAACCAATTTAATTGGTTATGGTGAGCAGCAAAAACTCTATAAATGGAGAAACTGCTTCCTCATTTCATCACACCAATTCAGAGAGAAATATAGAGAGTTGAGAGCAGTTCACAGGCAGAGATAGAAAATAGTCTATGAAAAAAAAAAGAGTGTAATTGGTTTTATAGTGAGGTGTATAAAGTAAAGAGGGTGGTTTCTTTTGAATAACAAGGAGCCCAGGTCTTTGTAGCGTGGAGAATGTAATACTCGAGAGGAGCAATACAATACCACTATAGTGAAAAATTTAACACCCTGGGCAGTCTCAAAAGACTACTATGGATTCAAAGAAACAATCCTCTTTATTTTGTACACGTCACTATAACACACCTCACACTCTTTAATTTTGCACAGACTATTTCCAATCTCTGTCTATAACCTGCTCTCAATTCTCTTTATATTTCTCTCTGAATTGGTGTGATGAAATGAGGAAGCAACTTCTCTACTTATGACCTTTATTTTTCTTTCTTTACAAATGGACATTGGTTTGGAGTTTTTAGTTCTGTTTAAACTTAGAGTGCAAAATTATTGATTTATTAATTTTTTTGGGACATTTGGTATCAAGTTTTTGAACTAATTATTGTTCTGATAGTCATGATGCTTGTTAGCCAAATGCTCTCTTATATGGAGATATTACTTGTTTTCAGCAAGCTCTTTTGATTCAGAAATGTTTAGTCGTAAATCATAATTACTGGTAAACTCAATTGCAACCTGTTTTAGTTATGAATTTTTATCACAATTCGCACTAGTAGTCAAAGCTGGAATAGATTGAAAATAACCTAGAATTTTTGAGCTGATTGAGGAAAATCGTTCTTTCTTAAAGAACATCCTGTATTTTGAGATGTTGTTGATGTGACTGTGTGGTGAAGTTTAAACATATGATTGTCGATGGCACATGATGAACCGTAGCACAAAACATTACTTTTGTCTTAGTTCTTATATCCTACATCTGCTGTTATGTCATGTTCTCTAGTACTTAGAACACCGAATCTGACTAATAGTGGAGCTATTTAACAGAATAACCGTGATACGTTTGAGCCTTTTATTGAAGATGATGTACCATTTGATGAATATTGTGAGTCCATGGAGAAGGATGGCACTTGGGCTGGACATATGGAACTACAAGCAGCTTCTCTTGTTACTCATACAAATATATGCATTCACCGAGTATGTCTTCTCTCCCTACTTAATCCCTCTGATACGTATAGTCAGTTCTTGATACTATAGAACACCTATTTTTTTAAACATCAAAGTTGCTCACTTCATAATGCTCTGACCTGATGTTCAAGGGATCTTAGACTGACTGATTATTTAAATCTAATGTGGACAGCATATGTCACCTCGCTGGTACATACAGAATTTTGACAACCGTGAATATCGGATGCTTCATCTGTAAGTGTGGAAAGAATATGACATTTTAGTTTTCACTTGCTTATGCTTTTGTATGGTCTTGAAACCCTCCATTGCATGATTTTCTTTAGTTGTTTATCAGGAATGTCCCTTAGCTGGAGAATTGTTGGAGGACTGATACGACTCCTTTTCATTACTACACTTATATCATTTAGAATTGACATTTGTGGTAGATGAATTTAATATATTAGCTGTTGGAGAATAAAAGACCTCTATGTGGAATAGACAAGCTAGTACTTTAGTGAACTTAAAAGTTGTTTTATTTTGTTCTGGGTTTACTTTCTCTGGGACCAGTCTAAATTTTGTATATTCTAACTACATCCATATAGAGTAAAAAGAGGATCGCATGGTCGTAATTTATAATTTAACTGAACGAGTATGAGCACGATCGCTATGGTGCTAATCTATGATATGCGCCAATGCTTGATATCTAGTTCTATCTCCTCTTTCTTGAAGCTTCTGTTCTGTCAAAGACCCAGCTGAATGTTGCAATCTTGTTCCTCCATCAGTACTCTCCTCTCCTAGTTGTTCTCATGCTTACTGGTTATTTCTTCACTTCAGAGTCTTCGTTTGTTTTGTTTTGGGGTGGGGGGGTTGGGGGGGGGGGGAGTAGATGGCGGAATTCTCGTTTCGCCTGGTAAAAAAAAGCTTTATGGAGATCATTCTCTTTTTGCTATTACAAGCGTTCTGTAAAAGTTCATGACAAGTGATGTAATTTTTCCAAGTACTTGATCCTGCTACCTGGATATCTCCGTCTCTCCCTCTCCTTTCTTGTGCATGCACACAGGTGTTGCTTGCAGTAAGGGAATCGGAGAAAACCAAGAAACTCATTTTAAATACTACTTTTTTTTCCTTACTTTTTCTTAATCTGTGTTTGCCTTGCTTTTCAAGTAGTTGTAAAGTTCACAACATTCTATCTCTTTGGTTGCTTGGGGGATTTAAGGTTATTATTCAGTACCCCTTCTTTTCTCTTGTTCCAAGGCAAGACTTAAATCCTATATGGATAGACACGGTCTTGCAAAATAGCAGACAGTTCAAGTTTTATAAGCAGCTTGGACACCCTTCCCTCCTCGTTTGTTTCTCCTCAACATTAATGTCTCTTTCTTTCTCCATTGTGGAGTGTCCGGTGTGTCTAGCTTTTTGCTGTACCGGCGATTGACAGACTGTTTTGGTCCATTTCATTAAATAACAAAGGACACTTCCAGATCATGTAGAGGCTGACCTCCACTTCGTATTTGTTAATAAATAATTGATTATTAGCAGCACGAATGATTATAGTGGTGGCCTCTTCAACCCTCCGAGATAATTGGTTGTCTACTGAAACAAGAGCCACTTATTTGGGTTAAAAGGAACATCCTTTGGCTTTTCTTCTGTGCTTCTTTTCCCCTTCATCCATTACTTCTTGGCCCCTTCTTCTATTTTTCACACATTTGTTGCCTGACTTTCTAATTTACTGTCAGTTCATATCATGACGGAGAGCATTACAACAGCGTCCGGCTGAAGGAAGACTCTTGCACTGGACCAGCTAGCCCAATTATTATCAAGGTTTACAGCATTTCAAGTTTTCGTATTTATTGTGAAGGATTAGCAATATTATAACAATAAGTTGGGATTTCTTGCAAGAATTCTAATAACCTTCAGTTATTTAAAAGGCTGATGCTGATCTTTCAGCAAAATCTCGTGAAGTTATAGCTGCTGCCAAGTCTAAGGGAGACACTGGTAGGAATATTGTTCAAGTAGGATCAGTCAAAGTGGTTATGGCTGGAAGTGGGTGTGATGACAGAGAAAAAGTGAAACAGGTCATTTGCCAATAGCTCTTTCCTTGTTCGATGATGTGGAACTTGTTGAGCATTGAAAGAAACCTACGTATCTCTGTACTTGATAGCTGTTTCTTATTTATCTGTTCTTCTCTAGGTTTTACAACAAGTTGGTGGTGATGTTGATGCTGCATTAGAATTTCTAATTGCAGAACAAGGATCCGAGGACCAGTTAAATGCAAATGATAACATTTCTTGTCTGGCAAGCACTTCACAAGGTAATGGCCAGTCAGTTCTTTTCCACTTGCTTTTAAAGTGATTATGCCTATTTCATCTCGCTGAGACTGCAGTCATGGTAAATTCTGGTTTGCATAATCATCAGGGACTCCCAAGCTCATGAGTTTTTGACAAATAAAAATAGAAACAGGATGGCTTGTTATTCGTGTCAACCTTTGCATATGTAGATATTCAAATTTTAATGAACTTCATTGGAGAAATACGGACTTCTGTCCATATGGTAGTCGGTTGCCCAGGATTAACAGTGAAACATCTTTGGTGACACATTTTCCTTTTCCTCATTTTCTCTACTTCTATTGGGTTTGAGTTTTGAGGCCTATTCATCTTATCCAAGTTCACTAACCTAGTTTAAATTTATAGATTTTGTAGCTATGCGAGTAATACTTGAACTTAACTTCAGGATTAGAAATAATAGAAAGAAATTTAGAAAATTGTGGTCGAGGAGGAACTTGTTTAACTCTTCAAATAGTAACTAGTTCGAACAAAAGGTTGATAATATGTAGTCAGAATTTTACTTTGTAGAAGTTACAGAACCATTCATTTTACTTCATGCTTTGCTAGTTGACTTTCTTGACCTAATTGAAAAAGCCAAAACAAGTTTCCCCTTTCTTTCTCTTCTTCACCTCTTCCTACTGCTATGAGAAATCCGTCTGCATGAGAAGGAATCTAGATGTGTCCATCCTAGATAGTGAGAGCTCTGGGATTTAGGTAGAAAGCTTTTTCTCCTATACACTCTGTAATGTTTGACATGCTATCATTGTCCCTTTTTGGGGTTGCCTAAATGCATAGTAGGAGGCAAAATACATTTTTGATTACCTTGTGTTCTAGCTATGAAGATGAAGTATTCTTTTTCATCCAGCTGTCATTATTGTCATAACTTTTTTAGGTGGATACTCTTTCTACGTTCTCTTTGATAATGGTTCTCACTCTGGGGAACCCATCCTTCTCATGCTTTTGTGCTCCGTGAGCTGATGTGTATTCTTAGCCCAGGCTCTGTAAAGGTGACCCCTTTCCAATCACCAGTTACTCCAGCAATATTTAGGGCTTGCTGGGTTGGGAAGAAACACCTTTATGTTATGAAATCCACTTAATGCTACCAGAATTTTGTCAGAGAGAGAGAAAGGGGTCACAAGTTTTTGTTGTGCCCATTAATTGATAGGCAAGATACATTCCCATAAACAAACACTTGGAAGTACCTTTCTATTGCGTCTATCATGGACGCGGAAACTGGTATAGTTTTGTCTTTACTTTTGGTGCCAGCACTTTGTCTTCTTAACCTTTTCATTCTTTCTAGGGTCTCCAGGAGAGCATGATACCAAATCTGGAGACTCACCTTGTGAAAAAGGTTCCTCTGACTGTCTTGCAAAAGGAGCTTCTGATAAACATACCTCCCAGGAAGATGAAAAGGTAAACAACCTGAATTCTTTTGTATCTTTTTAAAATATATGTTGATTTTTTTCTTTTGTTCATATCTAATTGGAAACTTGACTTGGATTTAGTTACTAAGACCACCAAAACTTCATCTTCTTTGATGCTGTAGAAAATTCCAAGAAATAAGGCCTGTCCCTGTGGTTCAAAGAAGAAATACAAGTCTTGCTGTGGATCAGTTGCTGGGAAGCAACCCACTAGCTATACAGTGTATGGTTGTCACAGACTACCTTTGTTTTTGGTTATTCCTGAGTGTTTGTTGAAGCCTCATTGATCTTGTGAATTTGTTTTTGCGGTAATTGTTTTTCTACAACTTAATGCCGTTAGCTTGTTGTAACTTATGGGATGCTATTAGAGTTCTGCTTGTTCTATGCATGGGTTTATCTTCTTCTACTATGCATATGTTTGGACTAGATTGTATTTGGAATAAAGTCTACAAGGATATCTTGGAGAGCTATCGATATGAAAATTTGAAATTGTGTTCTCTAAGCCCTAAGGTGATTCGTGCATGGAGGACATATTTTGCTCGTGAATTGTAAATATGGCTTCTAGCACAGCCTCTGTGCTAAAGATATATAAGTGGATTAGTGGGCTCTCCATATTATGAAGTTTGACAGCACAAGTATGGCAATATAGCGATAAATTGAAGAGACACATCATCTATCTTTCCACCCGTTTTCTTTGGATTAAATTCAGAAAAATCCCCTATATATTGTTGGGTTTGAAGTAAATATAATCAACTGCAGCATCTTCTGTTTCCTAATTAACTTAATGTTCTGGGCACTTGGATTTCCGTTTCTCTTTATTTTCTCATGCAATGGTATATTTTTTCAGCAACCATACAATGGATTATGGAAAGGGTCGGAGAGACAAAAAGCAAGGCAAGAAAGTTCCACCTGTCAATGTTACGAGTTCAAAACAATCTGATGCAAGGCCACCCGACATGGGCGCGCTTTGTATATAGTCAGTATTTTGAGGTACTTTCTGGCTATAATTAATTCTGCCCATGCTCTATTATTTCGACATTCTTTTTATCTTTATGGTCACTGATCAGGATTTGGTTTATGCGGCATATAGCTTAAAAAATTGAGGCAACACTGGTTATCCTGATTGTTGAATTTTTTGGTTGATTCCCTAGCTAGTTTTGTCAATTAGCACAACATTATTTGCAAATAGCATGGATCATGAAATCTCGTCTTGTATACTGTTGGTTAATTAATGCATAACTATGGAAAAATGCCGACTCAAAGCAGATCCTGGTGTTAACCCATGGTCATTGGGAGCTTCTCTATATTGAAGGGGAGGGAGGAAAGGGGAGAGGAGCGAGGTGGGAGGAAACCTGATGACCCAAAAATTTGACGAGCGGTTGGTGCGTAGATAATTCCTGCTCGTACTTTGTGAAATTCTAGTACAAATATTGATATCGTCCCATAGAGATTGAGAACTCTATGCTACGGACTAATAATATTTTGACTACTATTTGAGAGAATCAAATTGATGCAAGGAGAGTGTTTTGAAATTTAAGTTACTTAAATCGAAAAAAAAAACCACTTCCGGAAGATTTATATTTAAAAAGAGTTGGGAATCATGGAATTCACTTGATAATATTACTAAAATCTCAACTTTTACATGTATTTCTCTTTAGAATAATTGCTTATTGGTTATACAAGTATATTTGGCTCACTTAGAAATAATCAATTAATAACACTCCGTGAGGTTATGTAAATAAATTGATATAGACCGAGTGACGATTAAACATAAATAATGTTCTTTCCTGAAAGGTGCTGAAAGATAGTAAAAACCTCTTGTGATTATTTTAACTGCAAATCAATAATCTTGCCTGCAACAGTTTCTCCGTGAGAATTAAAACGGAAGCAAGCAAGATTAAAGAAGTGGAATGGTAGATCAATAAAAATCACTCTCACTCTACTATTTTACCCATTAGTTATCATATATTAATTTTGGTTCGTGAGAATTACAAAATTAATATAAAAATAACTTAGAGAGAGGATAGATAGATGTGATAATAATAATTAATAAAAACTACCATTCTAGCACCATATAAGAAATGGAAATCAAAAGCTTCAGGTCAAGCATGTAGTTAAATTGAGATTATATTATAAATATATCAAGCTTAATCAACTATCCCAACAAAAAGAGATTACTCCATTAAGGAGTACTTAAATTTCACAAAAGAAAGGAATTCTAGAATGTTGTCAATATTCTTAGAAAATCCGAAAATTACAAGGAGAAATGGAAATAGATAAAGAGAGAAGGGAAGACCAAAGCTAGAGAAAAGTGGCTATTTTGCAACTTCCATCTTGTGACAATCATAAGAAAGAACTAATAACTTGGAGTGGAACACAACTCTTTTGAAGTCACTATTAAACTTAATCACTACTATTGAAATAAACAAGTAATGTCTATTACCTTCTATTAATCCAACAAAACACTTCAGCATTTCTAGTTCATGTACACCGCAATTTGATGCCATATCCCAAAGTCACAGTGTTGATATTTGCAGATCTTCTTTATATAAGAAGAATATCAATAAGTGTTTTAATAGTTCATGTGATGTAGTTTCTCACCTTTACATATAACCTTTTAATTTAAGAAGTTACCTCCCGATGCTTCAATATAATGGAGGATCGACGCATCGGGTATGTATTTGTTCCTTTCTCTCTCATGATCAATATCTTCTCCAAGACAAAGCCAAAACATTTAGTATACATTAACTCAAAAGTTAAAAACAACACTAATACTTGAAACATAATATTCACATTAACTTAGAAGTTAGCTATTTACATGCCAACGTTATTTAAACGTTGACCACTCTTATCGCTGGCACCAACAAAAGCTTATACCTGCCAGCAAGCGGTTCTTTAAACGTTCAAATTCTTCACAGCTAACACCAACAATACCAACAAAAACTTTTCCCCGTTAGCTGGATAGCAACTTGATCCTAGATAATATAAACAGAGACTTATACCTACCAACTATATCGTTAAACAACAATAGATAATAAAATATCAATAGCAGCTATTTCCATTGGTTCAAAAGCACTTAATTCTCTCCTCACTGAAACGATTCATTCTCCCGAATGAACTACGTCGCTAAAGGGATGCTTACTCTTTTCATTAATCTTCATCAACCAAGTGAACCTCTTCCTCTACATTAGAGGAAACATGTCCCTTTTTTACAATTTGTTTCTCTCCAGCAACTTCTCTTGCTTTTTTTGCTTTGTTACTTGATTGTCCAGCTTCATTTATCATTGGTGCATCATTGCTAGGCGGAAAATATTGTAAAGGTCACCAAAAGTTGTGATTTGATCAAGATCAGGCAATCTACTGAAAATATTGCTAATTTTAGTTGACAATGGATCTGAAATGTTTGGTTCAGCAGGGGGTGGTGGTGGCTGGTTTGATTCATCAACTACTGGTGGCGGTTGGTTTAAAAGTTCAACAATGTTAAAAAGTTGTGGAATAGGAGTAAGAGATGGATCTTCCTATACAAGTGCGGGAAAAATTGGCGGCAGATTGAGAAATCCCCAAAGTATTCCCATAGTGCGCGTCATGTTGGAGAAGTCACAAATAATACTAGAATTATACACTATGTCTTGCATCGGGATGTGTTCAAGACTTCAAGTCGATGCAACTCTCGCTCTACTTTTCCTGTTTCTCACTCTTACACATATAAGATTCATCATTAGTGACCAAGGGTCGAAGCAATTTCTACTGTTAGAATATGAATAGGAATAGGATTTCTATATGGTATCCTACTTGGAAAAAGATTAGGATACAGTGCCTATAAATAGGAATCGATGTAATGTGGTAAAGACAATTTCAATAATAATTTCTCTCATAGTTTCTCACATGGTATCAGAGCCATAATCACTGTGCAATTTAACAGTGATATCCGGCGGAAAAAAAGGCACTGTGCAATTTCCGGTGCAACTATCTCTGTTTCCGTTGGTGTTGTGCAAAATCCAACACCACCACAAGGTCCAACAACCTCCGGCGACCAAAGCCCAGTAACCATCACCTTGCAACAAGTCTTCCACGCGCGGCCCAGAATTCCGACGAGATCTCACGCACTGGCACGTGAGCGCTTCTCCAACCAGATTCCGGCGAGATTTTTTCTTGGCTTGTGCTCGCCCCTCTGTATCGAACCTACCCCAGTAATATTTTTCCCTGATTTCGAGGAATCTTCGGCGATCAGATCTACTTTTTCTAGTGACAGGACTATTTTTTCCCAGATCTGACTGCAAGTTTTGATTTTTCTGAATTCTGGCAATTTAATTTTTTAGATTTTAGGCTACAAACTTCAGATCTCACAAGATGTCTTCCGGATCTGATATTTTTAGCTCAAAAAACACGGGAATTGGAAATTCAAGTCCTATGATTTCTTCAGAACTCTTAATGAGGAGATCAAAAACCTAACATCATAGTCTTTGAAGAATCGACGAGGAGGTCGGTTTGGAAGATCTCGACTTAAGTGTAGTTATTGTAATAGGCTTGGACACACTCGTGAAGTATACAGATCTCGACCTAAGTGTAGTTATTATAATAGGTTTGGACACACTCGTGAAGTATGCTATTCTCTGCATGGTCGACCACCCAAGAATGCTCATGTTGCTCAGACTGCCACTACAGGCAATCAACAGGTTTATTTATCCAAAGAAGAATATAATGAGTGTCTTCAGTATCGAGCAAGTAACCAGACATCTCCACAAGTTACCTCAATCGCACAATCTAATACCCTTGGATCGTGGGTTGTAGACTCCGGAGCTTCTGATCATATTTTTGGTGATAAATCACTTTTGTCGAATATTGATTATTCACCGTCTCTTCCCACTATTACTTTAGCCAATGGGATCCAAAAGCAAAAGGAGTTGGACAAGCTAATCCCATATCCTCTGTCACTCTAAATTCTGTTCTTTATGTCCCTGGTTGTCCTTTTAATCTTGTATCTGTCAGTCGTTTGACTCGTGCCTTAAATTGTGCCATAATATTTCTTGTGCAGGACCGCAGTACAGGACAAACGATTGGCGTAGGATATGAATTACAAGGCCTTCACTACCTTATCTCTACTCCTAATTCCTCCGTAGCAGGTCTAGTTACGGATCCTCCAGACTTAATTCACAAACGATTAGGACATCCGAGTTTGTTCAAGCTACAAAAGATGGTGCCTAGTTTGTCTAGTCTGTCCAAATTAGACTGAGAGTCATGTCAACTTGGGAAACACACTCGTACTATATTTCCACATAGTGTTAAGAGTCGTGGAGTCTATTTTTTCCTTAGCCTATTATGATATTTGGGGTCCTAGTAGAGTTGGTTCAACCTTAGGATTTCGTCATTTTGTTAGTATCATCGATGGTTATTCAAGATGTACTTGGATTTTCTTAATGAAAGATCGTTCTAAGTTGTTTTTTATATTCCCTAGTTTTTGTGCTGAATACAAAATCAATTTGGTGTCTCTATTCGCACATTTCATAGTGATAATGCCTTGGAATATTTGTCCTCCCAGTTTCAGCAATTTATGACTCACCAAGGAATTATTCATCGGCCACCTTGTCCATACGCTCCTTAGCAAAATGGGGTAGCAGAGAGGAAGAATAGACACCTCATTAAGACTGCTCGCACTTTTCTCATTCAGTCTTATGTTCCGCTGCGTTTTTGGGGTGATGCAGTTCCCACATCTTGCTATTTAATTAATCGGATGCCGTCATCTTCCATTCAGAATCAAATTCCTTATTCGGTGGTGTTTCCTTAGTCACCTCTATACACTCTTCCCCTTCGTGTGTTTGGGAGCACGTGTTGTGTTTATAACATGACCCCTGGTAAAGATAAATTAGCCCATCGTGCTCTCAAATGTGTCTTTCTTAGTTATTCTCGGGTTCAAAAGGGGTATCGTTGCTACTCACCTGATCTTCATCGGTACTTTATGTCAGCTGATGTCACATTCTTTGAGTCTCGACCTTACTTTACATCTTCTTCTGATCATTCTGACATATCTGAGGTCTTAGCTATACCAACTTTTGAGGAATCTACTATTACTTCTACATCTTAATCCACAGCGCCATCTGTCTTAGCCATGCCCATTTTTGAAGAATCTACAGTTACATCTACGTCTCCACCCACATCGTCGCCAATTCTGACTTATCATCGTCGTCCACGTCCAGCATCAGGCCCAGATGATTCATGTCCTGCAGTGGACCCTGCCCCTATTGCGGACTTGTCTCCTGCCCCTATTGCGGACTTGTCTCCTGCTAATCAATAGACGGTTCACTCGTAATACTAACCCCCATTATACCCTTTTAAGTTATCATCGTCTGTCGTCATCCCATTATGCCTTTGTATCATTATTGTCCTCTGTC
The DNA here is from genome assembly GCF_029784015.1 of Lycium ferocissimum. Classification (NCBI taxonomy): domain Eukaryota; kingdom Viridiplantae; phylum Streptophyta; class Magnoliopsida; order Solanales; family Solanaceae; genus Lycium; species Lycium ferocissimum. The sequence continues at coordinate 19,894,532 of NC_081352.1, forward strand.
TCCGTCCGTAAGGTGAAGCACTTTCTCATCCAGGATGGCGACAGGCTATAATTTACGAGATGTCTTCCTTACATGCGAGTGGTACTTGGGAGCTTGTTCCTCTTCCTTCAGGTAATCTACTATCGGTTGTCGTTGGGTTTATGCAGTCCAAGTTGGTCCGGACAGCCAAGTTGATCGGCTTAAGGCTCGCCTTGTTGCAAAAGGGTATACGTAGATATTTGGGCTTGATTACAGTGATACTTTCTCTCCCATGGCTAAAATAGCATTTGTCCGTCTTTTTCTATCCATGGCTATTGTCCGCCATTGGCCTCTTTATCAGTTGGACATTAAGAATGCTTTTCTCCATGGTGATCTTGAGGAGGAAGTCTATATGGAGCAACAACCTGGTTTTGTTGCTCAGGGGGAGTCTAATATGGTGTGTCGATTGCGTCGATCACTTATGGTCGGAAAGAGTCTCCTAGAGCATGGTTTGGTCAATTCAGCACAGTAATTCAGGAGTTTTGGCAGGACTTGCAGTGAAGCAGATCACACTGTGTTTTATCCACAATCTACTCCAGATTTGTGTATTTATTTAGTGGTTTATGTTGACGATATCGTTATAACTAGCAATAATCAAGATGGTATCACTAATTTAAAGCAACATCTCTTTCAGCATTTCCAGACTAAAGATCTCGGTAGACTGAAGTATTTTCTAGGCAACGTCCAGGGCAGGTATTGTTATTTCGCAACGCTAGTATGCCTCAAGACATTCTGAGGTATTAGTTATGCAGGGTTTAGTTATGCAGGTATTAGTTATGCAAGGTTTAGTTATGCAGGGTTTGCTTATGCATGGTTTAGTTATGCATAAATTATTTCTTTGAATGTTTGTTTGTTATATTAAAAGTTAATACGTATTATGTACTTTTTAAATTTAAAATATTTGTTTACAATTATAATTAATATTTTATTTTTTTACAAAATATTATAGTAAAATATTATATTAAAAATTATACAAAAGTATTGTTTAGAAAAGGAAAATATTTAAGTGGGAAGTGATAAGGATACTATTGTCAATTCAACTTTATTCTTAACCAGCTACCAAATGACCCCTTAGGGCATCACAGAGACAAAAGAGTTTCCATTGTATATACTGCTTTTTGTACTTCCTGTATGTCCAAGTTAATTGAAAAATAATCTATTAGTCCTTCGTTGGACCTCTTTATCATAAAGTAGCAGCTGTTCTAGTTCCTGATCAATGAAATTACACAAACTGAGAAGACATTCAGTGTGAAATGGACAGTTATGAATGGGATTTATGTACCTTTTGAGTATAATAATTGAAATAACATGAGGATATAGTCTAGGTATGAATAATCTATGGGAACATTTCTCGGGGATTTCGTGGTTATCAAAAAAAAGAATATGGAAACATTTTTTCTGTCTCATCTTGGTACCTAAGCAGGCTTTGTATCAGAACAAAGTTTATCAAAGAGGCAATGTAAGCATATTTCAGGTCAAAAAGTTGACATTGAGTCGATTCACCCTCTAAAGGTTGTCAATGCAGTCATCAGTTCTTAATGTTTCCTCTTTTCCCTGAGCTTTGCTCAATAGTTTTACTTGTGTAGGAGGAGAGAAATAAAATGTCACTGTCACAGGTGCAGATCGAAACTGATAGCATCTGTCTGTGTTTGGGTTAAACCAGTGCTAGTATATATTTCTTTCATCCAAATAATCCCGTTGATATTGTAGCTAGTTTAGTAACTTGTTCATTAGATGTATCAGGCCTATACTCACTGTTTTCAAACAAATAATACTATGTAGGTTTTCCATGTTCATACTCTCTTCTACTCTGCAATAGAATATGGATTGGATGTCACATCTTTCCTATGGGTGGCTCTCAAACATGATCTGGAGGCTTGATCTCCTAAAGTACCGTACTTCCTATTTCGTTGTTGCTGATTGAACTGTATTCTGCTTTGGAGGACCATAAGATGCTACAGTGGGTTGTGATCCAAGGACTTGATTCATTGGAAGTGAGAGAACGTAGCTGTGAGGATCCAAGAGGAATTTGAATCAACTGATTATTGATTTGTGAGGAATGGACTTCCGTTCATGTTTGGGTTTACCTCGGTATTGGATGGTGCAACTCGCGGATCCTATTTTACACTCTTCAACACATGTGGTTTCCGGTCCTATCTTAATTACTCAGTTCCTTTGGTTGTTTGGAGTGAGAAGCGAAATCATTTTGGAGAACAGTGGCCTTACACAACAAAATCCAGCATTTTATACTGAGGTATTGAACTAAAAGCAATATGTGAGTATTGGAGAAATCAAATTGGTTGCAAGTAGAACGCTTGTTGGTGCCTTAACAGCAGTTTTCCCCGTCATAGACTGGTCATATTGTTAGCTTTTAAATGGCGTCAATTTTTTTTATTTTTAAAACTTCTGTTATGTTCAAGTTTTGCTTTAAATATAGGGAACTTGGAATGTTTCCTTCAAGTCATTGGTGTAGTTGAAGTTATTTCAACATAGTATATCCTCCGATATCCACGTTTCTTAGGATTTATATTGTACATCGACGGTCTAATTGATTTTCACTATCAATGTAACTTTACTTGTGATCGATCACTTCACTTGCTATGTTTCGCTGGCAACAGTTTCATGCTTGCTATAAAAAATTTACCTATAGCTAGCTGTTAAGTGATCTATTAACTACCAGTATTATCTTAGTTAAACTCATATTTCAGACGCTTAGTAGTTGATGTCTTTAATGTGATGATTGATCTGTTGTCTACCACCTGTTTCGTGGAACAAATTTGTCCTTTCAAAGCCTTGTTTACTTATGTTACAAGCTCATTTAGCATCCACAGGTATCTTATCTTGTGTTTTTATTATACAAAATTGTTGGTTCGAAGGCATCAGTTTTTTTTTTTTTTTTTTAAATTTCCAGGATAAGTGTCCTGGGGTGTTGTATATCATTTTATGCAAACACAAAAGAAGGGGAGGGCCAGACTATACAAACACAGATTGCAAGGCAATCTAGCAAAAAGGAGAATGTTAAAACTAGTTAGCTATACATTCTCTAATATACATTAGACCTATACACTTTAGCTCACAAAAAAATTAGCTTTGTCATATCTTATCCTCATGCTAGGCATTTGACTCTTGTCTAAGTAGTAAGCACCAAAGGCCCCTCTTGGCATCTGTTGAAGGTTATGACTCAATGATGGATTCTCCTTAGAAGATGCATCAGGTTCAAAGGCATCAGGTTCACATTCGATTTTAATAGTTTCACGGGTTAATTGAAATGGTGATGTTACTGAACTTGCGCAAATTTTTACACAAACGAGAAGTACACTCTGTCAGTAATGGCGGAGCCAGAATTTTCACTAAGGGGATTCAAAAATATAAAGGAGTAAACAAAAGAAGAAGCTAAGGGGGTTCAATATCTATATATTTACATAAAAAAATAATTTTAACTTTGTATATGCAGGGTAATTTTTCATTGAAGTGGGTTGGGGTGAACCCCCTAGCCACCACCTGACTCCGCCCCCGCTGTCAGTGATATATTGGATATTGTATTTGTATTTTTAAATTAGTTTATAATAATGGTAAAAACTTATCGACACCTAGTGTTTACATCGAATCAATTTATGCAAGACGTGTCGTGCATACACGCACTCACACATTATCCCAATGCGTATTTTCAATTTAATTTTTAAATGTTAAAGTTAAATTATTTAGTTCAGTAATTTGAGTGGTACTTTCAATTTCTCACTTTACATTTAATAAGGACTCTAATCCGTATGAAGAGGAAACACCGGAAGATAAGCTTACTAAGCTGCCTTACCAAAGTTGAATATATATTATAATAGAAAATTTCAGAGTCGAACCTAATTTTTAGAGTACAAAGTTATCGATACTTATGCGAGGTAACAAATACCCGGTAGATAATTTAAGTGGACGCAATCTAATCGGACACCACCTATATTAGAAAAAAAATTATGGTGGGTAGCAGGAAAATAATGTAGCCTGCTATATTTGACCAAAGATGTGCCCTTGGTAGTTTAGCCCTAGCTTGCTAGCTAGCCCTAAATGCAGGCTGCTTTAGTGGCTAAAGTAGGTGGTTGTTTGACTAGAATTGTAAGGCGAGGGCAACTAGAGAGGCACCCAATTTTGGCAAGTAACTTCAAATTAATCTTACTCCCTACCTATATTGCTACTTGACAATTGACATTTAGTCCAATAAGTATATGCCGTAACAAATCAATGATCTAATTGATGCCAAACTTATTTATTCGTTTTGCATTTTCCGTATGTAAAAGATGATAAAATTAGTTAATGATAAGGTCCTATGTTTGATAAACAACTTCAAATTATACAAGGTTTATTTGCACATGTAAGTACAGTAACCTTTTCTCACGGTAAAACCGTACACGGTACATATGTACTGATTTATAACATTGGTGTAATAAACTACAACTTTAATGACATTCGTGAAATTAACTCAGTCTTGTTTCCTATTGAACAATAAATATTTACAAGCATATGCACCATTTTTGTGGCCCTCCTATTTTTTTTTTGTTGAAAAAGTTTAATTAATTATCTTAAAATACCTCTAAACTATTTGAAATATTTCAAGGGCAAAATTGGTCATATTTCTATTATTTTGGAACAACCGTTAGTAAAAAGGTATTTTTGAACTACTTAGGTATTTGGATGACATTATTGAACTATTTGACTAACTGAGGGAACATTTTTGTGCCAAAAATATATCAGATGAAAAAATTAATATATTTCAAATAATTCAAGCGTATTTTTTTGTCCTTTCCTTAAGATATATGGTTAGTTTTTTCTCTCTCTCCACATACACGTATTAATTATACATTTCAAAATTACAAAATAGGTGATGATCCAGCTTGCTCTAATTGGAATGTCTTTAGCTACTCTCTTTCCTTAAAAAATTGCATTTGTAATCCTTAAGAAGCTAATGGAAGATTAATGTATCTGGTCACATGTTGTAGTTGAGTCGTGGACTTCCCACAAATAGGAAAAAATCAATCACTTTAAATACAATTTTCTACTTTTTGATTCTTTCTTTCTATTATTAGCAATCAAGTGGTGTTATAGAAAGGTATGAACGTGCAATAAAATTTAGTAATGTTTGACGAGGTAATAACCTAAGATGACAAGACGTGAGAGAACTTCTTTTCTTGGATAGATAATGAACAAGTTTCTACACTAAGAAATTGGTAGGTTCGACGAAAATTCTTCTCTTTTCCTTTTCCTTGACTGGAGATACAATAAGAAGATGTCAAATTTGACATTACAATCTAGAAATAGATAAGTCATGAAGATGTAAAAACCTGATTATAATTTTTATAGGTGGCAGTTAGGGAAAGAAACTCGAGAAACGTCCAAGTTACATTGACTTTTCTTTCTTAAGGATGCTGATGACTACTTCATCAACATTTCGGATATAGACTTGGGTTTTTTCCGCTCTTATGGAGTTTCCACTTTTTACTGACAAAAACATAATTTGAAAATCTATGAAAATTTAGAATGAAACTTGTTTTTCCGACTTTTAACACAGAAGTTATTGCTTTGATTTTTAAGAGATTTTCTTAGAAAAAATATTTTTAAAAAATAGAAATTTTCCAAAAATACCAAACACGCCCTTAATATCATTTTCAAATCATGAAAGGTTTCTTAAAATTTTACTTAAATCATATTCTTCTTTCCGTTGAAATGTGGCTATGTCATAATAACCTGTCGCTGCTGAAAAAAATAATTACAGAAGAAAAGACAATTATTATGGATAAATTAAAGAGAGACCCAAGTAAAGAAGTTTGTACGTGAATTTTGTTTTCCTTCTTTCTATCTTTTTTGGGTCCTAGGAATAGGAAGGAGACGTGAAAAAGAAAAATGTTAGTGCTAACATTACAAGTTTATGATAAATGTCTGACCTTATAATAGAAAATTAATTAATACCACCCGGAGGCCGGAGGTAAACGAACGACCCTAGTTGTTTGAGGTTGTCGCGACCACCTTCAAACCTTATCATTAATATAACACATGGAAAGGTTTGAAAATAAAACATCGGATAATAAGCAATACCAATACCTTGTACTAATTAGTGAGGTATAAAAATAAAAGAAAAAGAAAAACAGAAAAGAAGAAGAAGAAAGAAAAAGCTAAAAAAGAGATTTTAATGTTATACGTTGTATATAATGTCTGATACAGAAATTAGTGGCTATTAGTTTAAGTGTGTGAGAGCCAATTTCGGCAGGAACGTTTAATTTCTCATTTCTTTTTATTTCATTTTCAGCATACTTCACATGAGCATAGCGGGTAGTATAAAAGCTCAACCAAACATTTGTATTGCATTATGTTGAATGATAAATCTGATATTTTCCTTTGTATTTCCTCTCTTCTCTCTTCCCTGTCTCTATTCCCTTATTTTCTCTACTCTTCTCTATCTTCTCCCCTCTTCTTCTATCATTTCCTCTGTTTTATGCTTAACATCCGAGACTTGATGCCAATTTTGATATCAATTGGTATCAGAGCTAGCTATTCTCGGCCTGTGGAATGAATCAGAAAAAAAAAAAAGATTAGTTGAAGATTCTACAATGGATTCATCAGCTGAACAAACAATGACAACAGAAGATCGATTGGCTAAGATACAAAGGCTTTTCGAGAGATTGGAAGACAAATTGAGCGAAAAATGGGTAAAATCTGAATAATCATGTGAATACTACTGCAAGTCGTGCTCTCTTTGTTTGCTCTTGCGGGAGGTTCTTGTTGACACCTAATTTTTAACCTTCCATAATTTATTTTAATTGCCTAGAGTCCTCGAATACCAAACATAGTAAAATGTGTTCTCTACAAATCAAAATGATTTTATAAAAATTATTAGATAATGCTTGCTATTTTACTTGGCAAAATAACCTCTATTATATTATTAAATCATTTTAGAAAAAAATAACTTATATATTTTTATAATTAAATATGAAAACATTTGCTAACTTTAATCAAGAAAGCAATATAAAATAATTATTTATTTGATTGTTGATTAGTAAGTATTTTACTCTGTCTAATTCAAGGAATCTGATTAATTAAATGAATTAATCATTTTTACCATCAGCTCTTAAATTTTTGCATGTGACTTTGTACAATTTATTATAATTAATCATAATTAATTAAGTGTTTAATTGTGGTTAAATTCCATAAATTGTTTCTTTTGCATGGCTAATAGTGGCTATAATTGAAATGATTAATTGATTAGTCTAATTATGGCATTAATTGAAATAGCCAAATTCATTGGTTCAGGTCAATTAAAGTCATTCTTTACAAAATTAGCTTTCAATTGGTTGATTGAATTAGGTATGGCCATACTTGGCATAATCAACTTCATGATTTAAGTCAGTTAAGGCATTTTCGCAAAATTAGTTTTTAATTGGTCAATTAGTTATAATCGGGTCATAATTGAAAGGTTCAATTAATGGGCATTGCTTCAATTTTGGCTACTTTGTTAAGTATTGCACGTTTAACCCCCTCCCTATATACATATATACACAAATATACACCTGTGTATACATATACACTTGTATATCACGTGTATATATGTATATGTATATGGACTGTACTGCCCTTTTTATCTTTTAAATTAGCTGGACCCGGTCCATTAAGAATGTGACCCGGCCCACGAACACATTAAAGGAGGTAATACCCCATCCATTTCTCATTTCACAAAAATCAAACAAACCCTTAAAGAGAGGAAAGGGTTCCTCTCTCAAAACCCTAGCGCCACCTCTCTTTCTCTCTCATCGTTGACGTCACACATGTCGAAAATGGCAAAATTAGGGGCCCTCACGGGCGATCTGTGCTGTGTATGGTTGAGAATGGCAAAAGCATTAAATGCTCTGCCATTTCTCAACCAATACCACTAGGATTCAACCCCAAACACGGTATTACCACTACTTTTTGCTATATTTTTTCTTTACAATGGTTGATTGACTGAGTTTCTTTAATTGTTTTTGTTGTGTTGCGATTTTGAATCCTCAATTTTCATTGGTTCATGAAGAACCAAGAGGATTGACTTGCTTTAAGTTAAATCTGGCCCTTCATCCGTTTATTTACTCGAATCTGGACCATTGATACTCAAATTGAGACTAGATTCTCAAATTTTTGGGTTTGTCCCACATCGGTTCGAGTCTAGGATTTGGGATTTTTGGGGTTCTATATAAAGAACCCCTAATTCACAGTTGAGATATCGAATAGACTGCATATTCACCAAAATTTGAATTACCTAGGATTTTAGCAACTTCTGCTTGATATCCTTAATTTTTAAGTTAGTTTAAAATTTTAAAGTTTTATTTTTGTTTCTTTGTTGTGTTTGGGGCTGAGTATTGGAGGCTAAAGGAGCAAAGGAGTCTTCCAAGTCCAGTCTCTTCCAAGGCTGCGCATACAAGAGGTAAACTTATCTCTCCTTTAGTTATTTCTGCATTTATTGGTTGTTTTCCTTTTCTATTTATGTGTTAGAAGATTGCCATGTTAATTACTAGTTTAGGATATATTTATGTGTGTTAATTGCTATCTTTGTTTAGTTATGCTTAGTAGTAGTAGTTTTCAAGCATGTTCATATATGTTAGTTACTAGGTTTTAGCTCTGTTTAAGTTCCTTTGTATTGTTTAGTTGGTAATTTAGCATTTGATATGTCTTTAGGGCAGTTTTTAGTGTGCCTTAGTTCAGATTTAATCCATGTTTAGGTAGCGCTGCTCTGTTAGGCTGAGATTCATGCTTTAACAACCTATGTGATCTAAATATGTGACCATTTTTCATATGTTACTGCATTAGTTGATTTGTACATGGTTAGCTTGGGTCAAATGTTCAGTTAAATGGATAATAAGTTTACCAAAGGTTAACATAAGGTCTGTTTTTTCTTTATTTGAATCTGATGTATCATAAAAGAGATTGATAGAAATTTGCTTTTTTGAACTAAGGATTGGTTTAAAACTCTACGGTAATGACTGCATATGATGTGTTTGAACTGTGGTAGGCTTATGTGTGATTAAAGGCTTGTTAGGAGTTTGAATCTAGGCATTTTGAACCTATACTAGCATCATGTTAGGGGGTTGCTATGTGCTTATTTAGTTTAAGGTATATGAATTAAGTTTGCCCTTGTTAGCTTTGTTTTAAGTTTCCCGCTGTCTGAATATCATACACCTTGCATATTACCTTTGGTTTGAGGTCTAGCATGCTCACTGTTTGGATTGAATAAACAACATGTCCTCTTTTGTTTGGATGTACGCATTAGCCAAGTGAAATAATGATGATCTGAGTAGCCTCAGCATGTTCACCTAATCCATGGTTGACCAATATGTTAGTATGTGTATCTATAAACCTGTGATATGTGATATTTTTCTCTCTTTAAAATACTGGTAACGCTAGTTAAGGTTGCTTCTTATGATAAAAATGGTCCAGGATTAGCCTTTGAGTCTGTTGTCATGTTTCTTTGTCAGATGTATACTCATGTTTCCATGCCAATGCCATATTTTTATGTTGTCTGAAATTTGATAGTACCTATACTGGTTCTAGTTGTCTTTACTGTGTATTGGTGGTACAGTATGGCTATCTTTTAGGTTCAAACTGAGACCTAGATGTGCATATAAGAGTTGAATCAAAAGACACTGGTTTAGATATTTGTAGGGGTTAGTTCTTTTCATGTAAAGTTTTGCCTATTTACTATCATCCTAAGCCTTGTTTGAGTCATGTCTGGATCTCTGATTTTTCTTGCTTAACTCTGAAACACTGCCATCATTGATGATTATGCATGATCTTTGAAAGCATAGCAACCTTATTTGTCACTGTATCTTATGTCCCTCTATGCCTCTTACTATGTTAACTTGTCTTGAATAATTGAGTTGGGGTTGGTCATTTACTGTGTAAGGGATCATGAATGACTTACCTGAGGCTAAGAAAGGAGTGATGAGGCTTTGAGTTACAAGTCTAACTCAGCCCAATCATTCTAAATCTGGGTTGCTGGGGTTCTTCATGTGAAACTACTAATTGTGTGACCTTTTAAGATTAAGTAAAAGAACCTGTATGTGCCAACTATATGAGATATCAGTAACTTTATGCCTCATGATGATAGTATATCATGTATACCTGTGTTCTAGGATATAAAGGTCTTGTTCTTAAAGGTCCTCACTACCTAAAAGGAATTACCTGTACATAATTTCTTTGCTTGTAGAATATAAATTAGGAATACTGTATATATCTGGCATCATGTCTTGTGATTCTTTTAAATGTATCCTGAATATGCTAAATGAGGAAGTGTAAGTGTGCTTCCATGGTCAAATTTTTGCTATACCTAGAGGAAATACTGTATATACAGAGGATATACATGGGGTATACCAAATATATATAAGAGTTTTGTGTGCTTATGTATACATGAACTTGTATATCCGGTATACTCATGGCATATCACTCATAAAGTCTTGAATTACAATGATTTTGCATATAATGGTTCAGTATGGGCTTGTTTTCCTCTTAATCTTATACATTGGGCCTGTACTTGCATGTTACATTCTAAATTTATACTTGAGCCAGTCTGTTTGTGACCTTAAGCGATCTGTTTGGCCTGGGCTTGCTCACATTGATTAATTTGGTTTAAGACCTTAGTTCATGTTTATACTTGACTGATCATATGTATAGAATGTGTATAGTTAAGTTGTTTAAGCCTTAGTCTTTGGTATATAAATCCTATACGCCCTCTAATCCTTACTTTCTTTACGTGTTTCATGTGATGTAATACCGGGCCATTTGGGGCACTTCTCTATCTCTGAAATTCATTGGGCCTGAGGCCCAACATCATTATCTTTGATCGAGTCCGTGCATAAGAGAAGCTAATATTTGCATTTGAAGGCCCAACTATGGGTGAAAATAGCAACTGATGTGTTCAGGTAGGCCCACCAGCCTAACTTTCTTCCTTTATTTCATCTTATATGTGCAAATGTAATTTGTAAAACAACTTGTATAATAATGAAACCCTATGGATGCTAGGACTTAGGAAAATGATTAGCATTATTACGATGACACCTAAACACTTTTAAAAACCACGCTTAATATAACACTTCGCATGAAATCAACCTTTCTCAAAGTTTAAAACTGGTCCAAAATGATGGAAACGAGAATAATTTTGGGCCTTTAGCCCTTTTAAATAGTCCAAAATTATTTGAAACGTGTAAATTGATTTTGGGCCTCAAGCCCACTAATGGACCGCCTTTTCCAGTATTTAAACTGATCAGATTTTCACTCTTTGGGCTTCACGTATATTTGGACTGAAATTGACTTCAAAAATGATTTAGACTTGTAAAATTTGAAAGTTGTTGGACTTGGGACACAAATCCGGAATTAAGAACTCAGATTTTCTATCCAAGTAACTTTGGCAAAACCTGTTTGGACTAGGAAGATTTTCAGAAAAGAGCAAGTGTTTTGGGCCAAAAGCCCAACTTGAAGGGACAAAAACTAAAGGAGATCTATTTGGACTGAAATTGAGAATAAGAGATGGCTTTGGTGTGGATTAAGTTGACTTATTGGGCTTCAATGGATTTAGAAAAGGACTAAATATAAACTTTCAATTTCTTATTATATACTTATACTAAAAATAAGAGATATACTTCATTTTTTCTTACATATATAATAAAACCTATAAGTACTAAACTCATTTTATTAGGACTAAAATAGTAGTGACTCTACCCGGGAGAAATCTCAAGTGTGTCTTAGTCCGACAATAAAGTGAGTTGAACACTTATACGGATTTTTTGAACCCAAAACCCCCCTTTTTCTAAGGGGACTTTTTGTCGAAATTTTCAATTTTATGATAAAAATGAATGACATTTTTGCAGAAAATTAAGCTTGAGCAAATAAATACGTTAATCACATATTGAAGCTCATAGGTCAACCGTATTCTACGGATCCTTAATACTAGGGTGCTTAAAACCTTCCCTAGGGGATCACCAGAATACTTACCTCGAACTCTGGTCCAAAAAGGATTTTTCTTACTTGATAAATCCTTTTAAACCCGGTTTTCCTAGTTTTCCTTAAATAAATTCGGTGGCGACCCTAAAATACGAAAATTCAATTAGAGCACCAACAACCTCTTAGTAGCTTTATGCGCCCGCATAAATTGAACTGTAACAGTACTATCGCCCGAAACGTGAAGATCTCCATTTGTGTTGGCAGTGCTTCGAAAGTGGTATGTTTAACCTCAAAACTTTTCCTTCAGATTCCGTCCTCATAGAGAGTCTTTGAAGTTTTGGAGAATATGTTTTTAAATGTGCTTTTCATGAAAAATGAGAGTTATAATGATATAGACACATTCCTAGCTGAACTTTTCATGAAAGGTGAGAGCGAGAGTAACGCTCACAAGGTGTTTGATAAGATGCCAAAGCTGAATTATGATTCTGATGAGAGTGATTCAGATGTTTTGGAGGACATGTATCTATCTGCACTTCCCATTGAAACTGAGAGGATAAATAATGCTCACAAGGTCTTTGATGAAATGTTTGAAAGAGATATGAAACCGAGGTCCTTGATTAGTGGTTTTAATGGTAGAAATCTTTGAATTTGAATTTGTTGGACACATGTATTTTAAGGTATTCTCCATAGATCTTTTGCACACCTGATCTCAAAAGTATTATTTTGTTATGGTTGGAAGAAATCATGTCAAGGTAGTACATGCATTAATAAGAAATACGAGCAAGTTCTTCCTAATGGGATGATTGTTCCTTTATGGGATTCAGGAATAGGTTTGAAAATTGTGACATTAGATGGTCATACAAATAATCTTAGAAAATTACTGATGGATTTTACTAACAGGTTTTGTTTGCATAGATCTTCTGATAATATGCACGAATATTGAGTCTGTCTGTGCATGTGCTATTATTCCACCAAATAGCCCTGTTTACAGTGGTAAAGGTGACCTCTCCTTACACTTAACAAAGTCGTTCAGAAATCAAAGTGTGTTACTTTGGGGCTTAATTCTGTAATTACCGTTGCATGATGACTCTAACGGAGTACATGCAATTGATTTGTCTTTACACAAATGGTCAATGGCTGGAATTAAAATTCAGAAGGCTTCTCAAAGAAGAGCATCAATCATGACAAAAAACTTGTCTTCTGCTAGAGCATGGATTTCCTTTAAAGATATATTATTTTCTATGAGGAACCATCTTTCAGCATCCATACTATCCCAGAAATAGTGCAACATTACTTTCTAAGTTACGAAATACATCTCTTAACTATGAACTCTATTGGCCGTGGACAACTGTTGAATATTATTGAAGGTAATACTACAAGAAACTACAAGGAAGTTATACTTGATAAGGAAGTGGAAGAACTACAGAGCTGCAATGTCGGCTATTACGCCTGCGACGTGAGCCGACGTCACATACACCGGCGACCTGTCGACTACAATTTTCGGAGGCGACGTTGGCTCAACCTACTCCAGCTGTTGAGGCTGAAACCAATGGTAATCGACTTGCTCAAAAAGGTAAACCTCTATCCTATGTACCTCCTATGACTAAACAAGGCAAGGTATATGTGAATATTGAGGAAGATAATCTTAAACCCAAAGTTGATTCTTTGGAAAAATGCACTCATTGGATTCGTGCTGGGTGATACACCATATATGAAGTCTATGGAGAGTTATGTTGCTCATAATTGGAATCATGTTGCAAAACCTCAAATTCTTGCACACGATGCAGGTTACTTCATTTTTAGGTTTGACACAGCTGAGAATTGTGATAAAATTTAATGGAGGGACCTTATATTTTTCAAAACAAGCCCTTTGTAATTTAAACCTGGGAAATTGATTTTGAATTCGACCCTGATCGTATTACCATTGTTCCATTGTGGGTGTTGTTCCCTGTATTACCTGTAGGGTATTGGTCGGTTGAGGCCTTGAGTAAATTGGCAAGTGCAATTGGCTGACCTCTCTACACAAATAAATTTACAGCTCAGTGGAGAAAATTTCATATGCTAGAATCTTGGTAGAGGTAGATGTATCTCAACCTTTATTGGAATCAATTGAGATAGTATCCCCTGCTGAAAACTTCACACTGGCTATAGATTATGACTGGATGCCTAGATTTTGTACAAGTTGTATGAGATTTGGGCATACTATGGAGGAATCTTTGGGTTGGGGAGGAGGAACCTGTACAAGAGGAAACTTTTAAAGATGTTCAAAAAATAAGAAAAAGGCAAAGAAGGAGAAGAAGGAGAAGAAGAAGGAAGATTAGACAAGGTTAGGTTGCTAGGGAAGATGTGCAAACTGTTGTTCCACCAGTTGAGACTGTTCCTGTTGTAGTAGCTGACACTGTACCACAAGGAACACCAAGTGGGCAGGCAATGGTAACTCAACAGTCAAGACCATAGGTTCAGGCTGAGGGATCAAAGTCAAATACTGGGGACACTATTAATACTTGTGGCAGCCAAGTAAGATCCTTCAACTCTGGAGTTAAACCTTCCAGGGGCCCTGGGACTATCCCAGATTCCCTATGATTATTGTGACATGGAATGTGAGGGGTCTGAATCAACCCCTTAAATAGAAGGAGCTGGTGCTCTTTCTAAGGTGGATGTTTTTGGGTGTGTAGAAACAAGTAAATGATCAAAGGGCTCCAAATATTTTGAGGAGGGTAGCAAGTGGTTGGAATACTTGGTGCAATTATCCCACGGCTCCTAATTGGAGAATATGGTCATTTTGGAGGTCACATATAAATTTGCAGATCCTTGATACCGAAGACTAGTTCATTCATCGCCATGTGGAAAATGTAGCTGCGTCTGCGTCTTTCTCCTCCTTCTTCACTGTAGTTTATGCCCATAATGATGCTATGTTGAGGAAGGAGTTATGGTATGAGCTATGCAATATGACAGTACAAGGGACTTGGATCTTTGAGTGGGGACTTTAATGCTGTTTTATCTTCAAATGACAGATTAGGATCTCCTGTGCTCCCTGCAGAAACAAAGGATTTTAAAGAATGCACTGATAAGCTTCAATTGACCCCTTTGATATCAAAGGGGTAGCATTACACATTTTGTAACAAGTAGCAACTGGATAATAGGGTATATACTGAGCTAGATTGGGCTTTTGGAAACTTGTTGTGGCTTCAGACTTATGGACAAGTAGAAGCAGATTTTCTTAATCCAAGCTTCTCTGATCATTCTCCTATTTTTATCCAATATAGTCCCCAGCTGAATCTACACCCTAGACCCTTTAAATTGTTTAAGACAGTCCTAAACAATCCAGCTTTTGATTCTACTCTGCAAGTTGCTTGGAATACAAGATGGAGAGGTACAAAAATGTTTCAGCTCTGGAATAAATTGAAGGAGCTAAAAAAAGGGTTGCAGAGGCTAAAGACTTACATGGCTGCTTATGATAAACATTTGCATAAGGCTAGATAGGATATAGTTATTGTGCAGAGTCAAATAGTGCAACATCCTTTAGACCAACCACTGATAGACAAGGAACAAGAAGTCTTTGGGGGATATTCATAAATGGAGCTTGGTGGAGGAGAAAGTATTGAGACAAAGGTCTAGGGCACTATAAATTTCTTGTGGTGATTCCAATTCAAAGTACTTTCATGCTCAATGCATGATTAGAGCAATCAAGAATCCTGTCTCATCCATATATGATGGCAATGGTGTTAAACTGATTGATCCATATTTAGTGGAAAAAGAATTCATTGATTTCTTTAAGAACCTAATGGGATCTGCAGCTGAGGAATTACCTTGGCCAAACTCTGTAGTCATTAAACAAGGGCCTTGCTTAAATTATCAGCAGAAGTGTGAGTTGATCAAGCCTATTACTAATGAGGAAATTTATGCAGCTATTAAAGACATGCTCCATGAAAAGTCACCTGGAGTAGATGGATTCCCTGTGGAGTTCTTTGTGCAACACTGGGAGACTGTCAAGCATGCTGTGGTTCAAGCAGTGCAGGAGTTCTTCAAATCTGGTAAAATGCTGCAAGCTATCAGTTGTCTTTGCTATGACTTTAGTTCCAAAGGTAACTTCCCCTACTATGGTTAAAGATTACAGGCCTATTTCATGTTGCACAACTATATATAAAATCATTGCCAAGGTGTTAATTAATAGGATTAAGACTGTAATAAGTACTATTGTGAGTCCTACTCAGTCTGCATTTATAGAGGGGAGAAGTATTATTGATAACATTCTGTTTAGTCATGAACTGTTGAAGTGGTATACTAGAAAGGGTTATCTACAAGGTGTGTTATGAAAGTAGATTTGAGGAAGGCATATGACTCCATTGAGTGGATGTTCTTGAGAAGAATGCTCATGGAACTGGGATTTTCTTACAAATTTATCCAGTGGGTCATGGAATGTGTATCATCTGTGTCTTATTCTCTTGTGCTTAATGGGGGACTTACAAAGCCATTTCAAGGAAGAAGAGGAATGAGACAGGGTGACCCTATGTCACCCTATCTCTTTGTGATTGCTATGGAATATTTGCATAGGGAACTACAGGTGTTGACTGTCAATCCTTTGTTTGAGTTCCACCTAAGATGCAAAAAACTAGGGATACTACACATTTGTTTGCAGAAGATCTGCTTATGTTTTGCAAAGCTGAGGTCCAGTCTATAAAGCTTCTCCAAGAGGCTTTTCAAAAATTCTCAAGAGCTTCAGGTTTATAGGCAAACATTGATAAAAGCTCAATCTATATGACAGGGGTTAAAGAAGATGTGAAGCAGAAGATCTTAAACACCTTGGGGTTTTTTGAAGGGCCCCTCCCTTTAAGATACATTTGTGAGCAGATGGTCTCGGGTGATAGTCGGAATTTCGGGTTGAGTTGATGAAACTTCAGAAGTTTCTGCCGTCTGGTGTCCGGCTATAGCGGCACTAGGACCGCGACAGCAATACTGCTATAGTGGTGACCTTGCCGTTATAGCAGCCTTGTGCATTTGGGCTTGGACCGCGGAAGTGAGACCGCTGAAGCATTTGAGTGAGCGCGGAAGCGGGTGACGGGCAGTAGCTGTCATTAAATGAGTGTTAAACCCCAAGTCCTTCATTCATTTCCTATTCCGAAACTAAAGCCATTTGGGAGCATTTTAAGGTATTTCTTGGAGGAACATCATTGTGGTAAGACATTCCATCTTCATTACTATTCCACTATCCTTTAATCATCATAGAAATCCCCTAATTCATACTAGAATCCCTAAGAACTTGAGGATTAAGAGGGTTTAATGGGTTCTTTCCTAAATGATTTCTAGATTATACCTCCTTGGATTATGGAATGGGTTAGCTTCATTTAGCATGAAAATGATGATTAAAAGCTATTGTAACATGTTTCCTTCATTATTAGTGGCTAATTTATGAATTGGGAGTTAGGATTTATTCCCAAATTTGGGGGTTTCTTCTAGAATCCAAATTTCCCTATTCTATAAGTTTAACAGGCTAATTGTTGATGGGAATTGATCACCTAGAGTATTAATTTCATGTTGATCCTATAGATTCCTTATTTCATCTTGTTAGTTCATCTCTAGGCTGTGTGCGGAGTGACTGGTGCATGGACTTCGCGGGTCCCCTATGGCTTGTGCTACCGAGACATAATGTTCCCTCTTCGTAGTACATGTGTACGAGCATATGCATTGCATTCATACTTTATACATTATTGCGTCGGATTGTATCTCTTGGTTTTTCTGTGATATGGTAGTGATCGATGGATTCGGATTTGATATACCGAGACTTGGCACTGTTAGGTTTAGATGATATGATGTAGGTGGTGATTTGTACTGGGGATATTGATTTTGATGACTTGTACCTTATCGTTTACGTGTTTATATTACTTTATTGTCTTTATATACGTCAGCTAGTCTTAGTCAGCCTATGATACCTACCAGTACTTATTGTTTGTACTGACTTATACTTGCTGCATTTTTTTATGAATGCAGAGTACCTGTGGCAGATTTAGAGCTTCTACCCCCTCGCGCCGATTATCGAGGTTCTTTCTTCAGTCTATTCAGGGTAAGCATGAGGACGTTCGCTGCTCGAAGACTCTTCTTACTATTTATGTCTTGCTTCTATTTCGAGACATCATTTGGACTTTATGTATTATTCAGATTTGTAGTATTGGTAAAGCTCTTGTATGACCAGACCAGATACTAGGGTTGGATTCTCATTACTTTCGCATTTCTTTATATCATTATCGTGAGACTTGCTTTATTCTATTTTGTTCCGTGTTACTTATGTTTTATGATCGTTGGGATAAGGGTTCGCCTACTGAGGTGGGAAAGGTAGGTTCCCGCAAGACTTAGTGAAAATGGGTCCTGACAAGTTGGTATCAGAGCCCTAGGTTACCCGATCTATAATACAAGAGCGTGTCTAGTAGAGTTTCGTGGATCGGTACAATGAGCTCCGTACTTATGTGCGAGAGGCTATAAGACATTTAGGAACTTCACATTCTTTCATTCTTTCATGCTACTTTATTCTAATTGGTATTTGAAACAATCGAATTGGTATATGACTCATATCTCTTCTCTTATAGATGGTGATGACTCAAGCCACAATAGCCAGAGATCAGGTGTCGGAGTGCGCTACTCTTGCGCCACCGGGGATGAGCGACGATTGAGTCGACACGGTCGAGCTAGAGTCGCTGGCCGCACCGGCCTGGGCGCGGAGCTCGCGATTGGGCAGCGTGCGAGATCTCCATCTCCAATCGCCTGAGTCTGAGGTTCAGCCGGTTCGAGACCAGGCCGTCAGCGATGATGTGGCTCCTGCACGGGCACACCCCGAGGCCACTTCAGATCAGACGGTTTAGGACACAATAGCTCACGTTCTACTTTATTTGGATGCCCAGCAGGCTGCCGCTGGTATTACTTCTCCGGATGGAGGATCACAGACTCGAGTTTGGGCACAGACCCCTGAGCAGAGGTAGACTCGTGCAACACACCCTGCTACGGCTGTGGCTCCACGGATGGATATAGTGCCGGCCCCAGGAGATGATCTCAGACCCATGACAGGCCCTGTTATGACTTTGATCGATCAGGAGCTGGTAGAGAGGTTCAGAAAGATGGATCCGTCCAGATTCGCTGGTACTTCTGGAGAGGATGCATATAAGTTTATATTGAACATGCACGAGTCATTGCACAGGATGGGGATTGTTGAGACTCACATATTTGATTATGTGTCATATCAGTTTCGGGGAGACGTGAAGACCTGGTGGAGGTATTTCATTTCTTGCAGAGTAGAGGGTTCTCCTCGACTTACTTGGACATAGTTTTATCGAGCCTTCCTTGAGAAGTATGTGCCTCGTGCCTTGCGAGAGGCACGTAGAGATGAGTTCCTCCTCTTGTCGCAGAGGGGACCATCTGTTGATGCTTATGTGACTCGCTTTTTGCATTTGGCCCGTTATTAAGCACCCCTGATTCCTACTGAACCCGATGATGTGCCGTGAATTTCGGCACATTTGATGTCTTTTTACTAGAAGTTTTACTTGTTTTAAGTGTTTCTATATCGTTTCTTATGTATTTTGATGTTTTGTAGGGTTGGTTAACTAAGGAACGAAAATGACGAAAATTGTTAAAAAAACCCGAACAACTTAGAGCTAAAGGATGGTCCGTAACTCGATAACGTGATCCGTAACCTAAGAGGAAATTCGTAAACATGCTGACGGATTATCAATGTGACCGCTCAGAAGGACGGTCCGTAACTCATGTTACGGACTGTAACGTGGGGCGTAATGCATTGTCCACTGAAGACTGAAGCCGAGATCTGCTGGAAGATACGAATCGTAACCTGTGTTACGGTCCATTGAAAGAAGCCGTAACGGTTGGCCTAATAGCAAGCTAACAAAGGACGGAACAAAAGGACGGACTATAACACGTGTTATGGTCCGTAACGATGCCGCGAAGGGTGTTTTTGTCCAGAACTTTGGTGCATTTTTTCATCCAATAAATAGTTAAGTTTAGGTTTTTTAGCCATTAATCATCAACTCTAGAACATTAACTCTTAGCATTGAATATTTGGTGAAGTTGTTGGAGCATTTAAAGCCTCAATATCATCCTTAGTTCACATTGATTACTATTGTAAGTACATTATGTCATCTTTTGAGCTTTCCTTGTTGAACAAAAGTATGAGTAGCTAATTTTAATTTTAAGGTTGTGGACCCCATGATGGGTATTATGTGAATGGGTTTCTACTATTGCTATATGCATAATGGTTGTTGGTGTTTATTCAATCTTTGTGTTTTAGTGTTGGGTAATGATTGCAAGCATTAGCCTAAGCCATTATTCTAACTTTTCTTGGGAAAGTGAGTTAGCATTGGTAAGATTGAATAACAATGACTCGGGGCGTTAACCCTTGTTTAATAGACTAACTTAGGAATAAGAATAAGTCTAATTGGCATTATTGATCGTTCTTCGATATCAACTCTTTTGTATTTGGGAAAATCATAAAGAGAAAATACGACGTAACTGTTAGGAAACATTAGGAAGTCTTTAAGAGATCAAGTGCAAATCCTTAGAACAACCATTAAAAGTATATCACATTGAAACCTGAAGCATAATATCTAATCAAAACGGAAAACACAACCTCAGTCTCTCTCTCTCTCGCATTAGTTACAATTCAAGTCAAAACATTAGTTTATATTGCAAAACAATTATTCCAAACTACTCGGAATAGAATTAAAGCCTTTAAAGACCAGTATCGCATACAATTAGTACCTTTTTCTAACCATATTCCCTATGGGATTCGACCCCAACCTTGTTTGGGTTACTATATTTGACAACGTCCACTTTACGCCACTAATAAGTGTAATTTGAGTGTATCACTCGACAGGATTCGACGATTTGTTGGTGGGCTCATTACTTCTTTTCAGATTCCATGCCTTCAGCTTGAGGCCATGGGTGCTTCCTTCCAGTCTATTGTTGAGCATGCGTCATTAGTTGAGGCTGTCAAGGCCCGCTCGCTTAGAGGGATTAGTAAGAAGAGGCAGAGATAGTTTGGGGTTCTAGTGGTTCCAGCTCGAGGGCGCGGACGGTCTTCTAGGCGACGTCCGGTCTATTCCGTGCACCGGCCGTCAGTGTTGCGAGCTTTCTAGTGGGCCGTCTAGGCAAATAGCTTCTGAGAGCTCATTTTCTCGACCAGCTGACAGAGTTGTTCTAGCTGGGTTTTCAGTTTTTGTTCATTAGGCTTCGCCTTCTAGAGCTTGCTGTGCATGTGGATCGCCTGGTCATTTTGCTAGAGAGTGTCTCCGACCCAGGCAGGGTTATCAATCCTAAAGGACTCCAGCATCTTCAGGTAGTCGGGGTGGTGCTTCTTCGAGAGGCAGTGCTCAGTCAAGCCGCGGTGGTTCACAAACTTCTAGGGGTGGGTCCCATTTCGGTAAAGGTGGGTCCCAGAGTGCTATGGGTGGATCACAGTCTGGTCTCGGTACGGCCCAGTGTTATTCTTTCCCAGGTATACCCAAGACAGAGGCCTCAGATGCGGTCATTTCGAGTCGTTTAAAAGACATAGGCGACACGTATTATTTGATCTTGGATCCACTTATTTATATGTGTTTGCATATCATGCCGTTGGTTGGGACTTGACTTATGATGGCTTAGTCGTACCTATTCATATGTCTACTCCAATTGGAGATTCTGTTGTGGTTGATCGAGTCTATCAGTTGTGCTTGTTTACTTTTATGGGATACGCCACGTGGGTAGACTTGATGATACTTGATACGGTGGATTTCGATATTATTTTGGGTATGACTTGGCTTCCTCCTTATCACGCAATCTTTGACTGTCATGCCAAGACAGTCACTTTAGCCATCTTTGGGCATTACTAGACTTGAGTGGAGGGGTACTCCTAGTCCCGCTTCAAAGAAGATTATTTCCTTTCTTCAGGCAAAGAAATTAGTCAACAAGGGGTGTTTAGCTTATCTGGCTCATGTGCGTGACACTACTATTACATCTCCACCCCTTGAGTCTGTTCCCATTGTGAGCGAGTTCGCGAAGGTATTCCCGTCCGATCTGTCGGGTATGCCACCCGATTGCGATATTTACTTTTGTATTGACTTGGAGCCGGGTACCCGCCCTATTTCTATTCCGCTATATTGGATGGCACCCGCCGAGTTGAGAGAGCTAAAAGAGCAATGACAAGATTTGTTGAGTAAGGGGTTCGATAGGCTGAGTGTCTCCACTTGGGGCACTCCTGTGTTGTTCGTAAAGAAGTAAGATAGATCTATGAGGATGTGCATCGATTGTCGTTAGCTGAACAAGGTTACTATTCATAACAAGTATCCTATGGCTCATATCGATGATTTATTTGACCAGCTTCAGGGTGCTTCAGTGTTCTCGAAGATTGACTTGCGTTCAGGCTACCATCAGCTGAAGATCAGGGCCGAGGATATCCCGAAGATAGCTTTTCAGACGAGATATGGGCATTATGAGTTTTTGGTTATGTCATTTAGGCTTACCAATGCCTCGACTGCATTTATGACTTTGATGAATGGCATCTTTAGGCCATTCCTTGACTCATTTGTGATTGTGTTTATTGATGATATCTTGGTGTATTCCAAGAGTAGAGAGGAGCATGAGGGCCATCTTCGCACAATGCTTGGGTTTTGGAAGAAGAATAGTTTGTTTGCTAAGTTTTCGAAGTGTGAGTTTTGGTTAGAGTCTGTGGCACTCTTGGGCCACGTTGTGTCTGAGGACGGGATCATGGTGGATCCTAAAAAGATTGAAGCTGTGAGGGATTGGGCGAGGCCCACTATTGTGATCGAGATCTGTAGTTTCATGGGTTTGGCTAGTTGCTACCGTCGATTTATGAAGGGTTTCGCTACTATTGCTTCGTCATTGACCAGATTGACCCAGAAGGATGTTCCCTTCCAGTGGTCCGATGATTGTGATGAGAGCTTTCAAAAACTCAAGATCCTTTTGACTTCAGCTTACGCGTGGAGGGTAAGGATTTCTCAGTCTGTTGTGATGCCTCTCATATGGGTTTGGGTGCTATTTTGATGCAAGAGGGTAGTGTCATATCCTATGCTTCCCGTCAGTTGAAGATCCATGAGAGATATTACCCTACCCATGACTCGCTTATAAGATCGGGAGGCATTATTTGTATGGTGTCCATTGTGATGTTTTCACTGATCACCGTAGCCTTCAGCATGTGTTTACCCAGAGAGATCTAAATTCCAAGCAGTGCCGATGGATGGAGCTCCTGAAGGACTATGACATCTCTATTATTTATCATCGAGGGAAAGCCAATGTTGTTGTTGATGCCTTGAGTCTCAAGGCTAAGAGTATTATTGGGAGTTTAGCCCGTTTGGTTATTTCCAAGCATCCGTTGGCCACTGAGGTTCAGACTCTGGCCAACAGCTTTGTTTGTCTTGACATTTCGGTCCCAGGCAAAGTCTTAGCTTGTGTTGAGGCCAGATCTTCCTTGTTAGATCAGATCAAAACTCATCAGTTTGAGGATGCTTAGTCGAGCAAGATTCGAGATAGGGGTCTGAAGGGTGAGGCCAAGGAGGCCATGATTGATTCTGAGGGTACTTTGACGATTAAGGGGCGCGTGTACATTCCTCATGTTGGTGACTTGATTCATTTGATTTTGACTGAGGCCCATATCTCTCGATATTCCATACATCCAGGGGCGACTAAGATGTATCGTGATTTGAGGCAGCATTACTGGTGGCGCCGTAAGAAGAGGGATATAGCAAATTTTGTGGCTAAGTGTGGGAATTGTCAGCAAGTTAAGTATGATCACCAGTGACCCGGTGGTGTACTTCAGAGGTTGCCCATTCCCGAGTGGAAGTGGGAGAGGATTTCCATGGATTTTGTTGTAGATTTTCCGAAGACCCTGGGTAAGTTTGATTCGATTTGGGTGAGAGTTGATCGGTTGATTAAATTCGCTCATTTCATTCCAGTTCAGGTTTCTTATACCGTGGAGAAGTTGGCCAAGTTTTACATTCGTGACATTATGAGGTTGCATGGGGTTCCCATTTCTATCATATTTGATCGGGGGTACTATCTTCACTTCCCATTTCTGGAGCACTTTTCAGGCTGAGTTGGGTACCCGAGTGGATCTTAGTACAACTTTCCACCCTCAGACCGATGGGCAGTCCGAGCAGACCATTCAGGTGCTCGAGAATATGTTGAAGGCTTGTGTTATGGACTTTGGTGGTTATTGGGACCAGTATTTACCATTGGCAGAGTTTGCGTATAACTACAGTTATCACTCGAGTATCGACATAACGCCTTTTGAAGCTTTATATAGTAGGAAGTGTAGATCTCCAGTTAGTTAGTTTGATAAGTTTGAGGTTCGACCTTGGGGTACGGATCTATTGAGAGTGTCTCTTGAGAAAGTGAAGGTCATTCAGGCAAAACTTTTGGCAGCTTAGAGTCGTCAGAAGATGTATGCAGATCGAAAGGTCCGAGATTTAGAGTTCTCTGTGGGTGATCAGGTTTTGTTGAAGATTTCACCCATGAAAGGTGTTATGAGATTTGGAAAGAGAGGTAAGTTGAGTCTGTGGTATATTGGGCCATTCGAGATCCTTGATCGTGTGGGCGATGTCTCTTATGAGTTGGCCTTGCCAGGCGTTCATCCAGTTTTCCATATGTCTATGAAGAAGAAGTATCATGCCGATGTTACTTATATAGTTCGTTGGGACTCGGTATTGCTTGATGACAATCTGACTTACGAGGAGGAGCCTATTGCGATTTTGGATAGGCAGGTTCGAAAGTTGAGGTCTAAGGAGATAGCTTCTGTACAGGTGCAATGGAAGCCTCGTCCTGTTGAGGAAGCTACTTGGGAGACTGAGTCTGACATGCGCAGCTGATATCCTTAGTTATTTTTTGATTCAGGTACTTTCCCGTTCTCTTTCCCTTGTCACTCGAGGAAGAACGATTATTTAATTGATATCTGATGTAACAACCCATTTAGTCGTTATTGCTTTTTTGATGATTTTGACCCTTTTTCAAGCTTTGTTAGCTCACATTTGACCCGAGGGGACCGATGACACACTTCCCGAGGTCTTTCGATATGATTTGGGTGGTTTTGTGGGAAATTTGAACTTAAAGCGAAAAAAAAGTTAACTTTTAGGTAAACGGACCTTTTTCGGGAATTCGTCAATTCCGAGAGGTCCGGATGGTCTTTTAGAACTTGTGTGTATATTTGGTTCGGTTCCCAATGCAGTTGGTTACATTTTGGGACTTGGGTTGACTCCATCAACGAGACCTCCGTTGGGAATTCCGAGACCACGAGTGCGTTCGTAGCATATTTTTATATATGGCTGTATATATGGTTTGTGACCAGATGGTCTCAGGTGATAGTCGAAATTTCAGGTTGAGTTGATGAACCTTGAGAAGTTTCTGGTGTCCCGCTATAGCGGCACTAGGACCGCAGCAGCGGTACCGCTATAGCGGTGACCCCGCCGCTATAGCGGCCTTGTGCATTTGGGTATAGACCGTGAAAGCAGGACCGCTGAAGCGTTCGAGTGAGTACAGAAGCGGGTGACGGGCGATGGGCGGCATTAAATGAGTATTAAAACCCCAAGTCCTTCATTCATTTCCTATTCCGAAACTAGAGCCATTTGGGAGCATTTTAATGTATTTCTTGGAGGAACATCATTGTGGCAAGTCATTCCATCTTCATTACTATTCCATTATCCTTTAATCATCATATAAATCCCCTAATTCATGCTAGAATCCCTAAGAACTTGAGGATTAAAAAAGGGTTTAATGGGTTCTATCCTAAATGATTTCTAGACTATACCACCTTAGATTATGGATTGGGTTAGCTTCATTTAGCATGGAAATAATGATTAGAAGCTTTTGTAACATGTTTCCTTTATTATTAGTGGCTAATTTATGAATTGGGAGTTAGGTTTTACACCCAAATTTGGGGGTTTCTTCTAGAATCCGAATTTCCCTATTCTGTGAGTTTAATTGGCTAATTGTTGATGAGAATCAATCACCTAGATTACTAATTTCATGTTGAGACCTATAGATTCCTAATTTCATCTTGTTAGTTCATAAACCCTATTCCATGGATTGAAATTTGGGAGTTAAATAGGAGTTTGGGTTTTTGGATACTTTCTTCTCGATTCTAATTCCATATTCAGATATGACTAGACTTTCATTACTTTGAGGTGCAACGAAAGGGCAAGGCTCACGATTGACATTCGAGTTTGTTGTTCGACTTTCCAGGTAGGTTATGATTTACCTTATTGTGAGGCTTCGATTAACGAAGCGTATATTTAGATGATATTGTTGAAATATGCATGTGATGTTTAGATGATATTGTTGAAATATGCATGTAAGCCTTCGGTACGAAGTTGGAATGGATATTGCCTTAGGTTGGGCCCTGTTGTATGATTTGGGGGCTAGCCACCCTGTTGCTTTGTTGTCCTATTTGTTCTATGTATATGTTGGCTCGTCACCACGTTGAGATATTGGATATTGGTGATTAGTTATATATCCTGATTATGATATTGTGGTACCTTACTTTGATGTTTCTGAGATGAGGATAGTGAATCTGTTATAGCTTATTGTGTAGCCTTATTGATCATATTACTTGTGTGCCAATGTGTGGTACTGTTTGGGATTGACTTGGCTTATTAATATTACATTTGCATTGTATTCATACTCATTTCCATGATATATTGATATTGCTTTGATATGGTACTGATGATGGGAAATGAGAAGGAAATATAGATGCTTGAGACATATTGATTGAGTCATCTCTGTGGTGTGTGCGGAGTGACTGGTATTCCTCTGAGATATATTGGATATTGAGTCATCTCTTGGTCTGTGTACGGAGTCACTGATATGGAACACTTATCTTCTTAGACATGTTGGATATTGAGTCATATCTGGGCTGTGTGCAGAGTGACTGGTGCATGAACTTCGCGGGTGCCTCATGGTTGTGCTGTCGAGATGTGATGTTCCATCTTTGGAGTACATGTGTACGAGCATATGTATTGCATTCGTACTTTATACATTATTGTATCGGATTGTATCTCTTGGTTTTTCTATGATATGGTTGTAATCGATGGATTCAGATTTGAAATACTGAGTCTTGGCACAGTTGGGTTTAGATGCTATGACGTAGGTTGTGATTTCTACTGGGGATATTGATTTGTGATGACTTGTAGCTTATCGTTTACGTGTTTATCTTACTTTATTGTCTTTATATACGTCAGCTAGTCTTAGTCGGCCTATGATATCTACCAGTACTATTGTTTGTACTGACCTACACTTTCTGCATTTTTTTTATGAATGCAGAGTACCAGGTTGGATCTGCTTCTACCCCTCGTAATTTGTTTAATCGAGGTTCGCCGAGTCTATTCGAAAGTGAGCATGAGGACGTTCGCTGCCCGAAGACTCTTCTTACTATTTATGTCTTATTTCTATTTCGAGACATCATTTGAGACTTTATGTATTATTCTGATTTGTAGTATTGGTGAGCTTTTGTATGACTAGACCAGATACTGGGGTTGGATTCTCATTACTTCCGCATTTCTTTATATCATTATCGTGAGACTTACGTTATTCTATTTTCTTCCGCTTTACTTATGTTTTACGACCGTTGGGATAAGGGTTCGCCAACCGAGGTGGGAAAGGTAGATGCCCGCATGACTTAGTGAAAATGGGCAGTGACATATGTGGTATCCCTGTAAATGCCACATGAGTGATCAGGAATATTAACGAGGCAAGGAAGTATGTTATGCAGTCACAAGGGTTCCAGGGGAATCTATATGGAAGACTTGCAACTGTGATGACAAGCAACAAATTTTCTATAAAGCAAATGTATAATGTGATAATGCCACAACATCCTAGAGTACATTGGAAGAGCATCACATTGCACACTAGCCTCCATCCAAGACAAGGATTCATCCTATGGCAGGCAATGATGAGAAGATTACTAACTGTGGATACGCTTCTATAATTTGGAATACAAGTCCCACCTACCTGTGTATTATGTGATTCCTTTGATGAAACTCTGCAACATTTATTATTTGAGTGCCTTTGTTATGAAATCACTATGGCAAAGACTAGTGAGCTGGTTGGGTTTCAACAGATTGATAGGGACTTGGCAAGAAGAAATGCAGTGGACTGCACAATGGGCAAAGAAGAGATCCGGGAGAGGTGCTATCATATGCAGTAGTTTTGCAATGGTGGTTACTTTGGTATGGAGGGAAAGGAATTCAATTAGATTTCAGAAAGGCAACTACTATGCAGATAGGCTATGCAAAGAAATCAACAACTATCTTCACATCAGGGGAAATGGTAGACACAAGTGGTAGTCTTTGGTTGAGGCAGCTTAACTCCACTCCTTGACAACCTGTAGCAGCTCAAAGTGAAGATTAGTGTAGCTGTTGTCATTTCTGAATTTTGTATATAGTTTCTCTTACATTGTATTGGTTTCTATATTGGTTTCTTTACTGTCATGTAATGCTCTAGGCTCCTTTGTTCAGTAGAGTCTATTTTGTAATAGTTGAGAAACAGGTTGGTCAGCCCTATTTGGTATTGTAAATATCACTTTGGTTGAATAAAATTGTTTATTTACCAAAAAAAAAAAAAGTTTATCCTCTTTGATACAAGATAGAACCAGAGATACTCAACGTTTGTGTGCCAAGCTGACAGAAAACATAGAGGAAGGTGGAGTATACTTTTTGAAATTTTCTTATACTTTTTGAAATTTTCTTTTGATCCTGGTATCAATTGGCATAATTTCAGCTTGATCTAGGCGGCTCTTTCATAAAAATATTCTCTTACTTGAGTGATTCTAAAGCAACCTTGATGTTTCTACCCAAAATGGTTATAGAGTTGAGTTGGAAAGTATATTCATATCAACAGAAGTTGGACTTTCCTGGTGAGATAACCTTTAAGGAATGGAGCAAAGCTTTTGATGAGACATATATTATCCGTTCTCCTCGCTACAAATGATAATCAGAGATAAGGTACTTCTGTATGCTAAGCTTGGAGAACATTGTTTCACATTCCCTTTTGATCCTGGTGGCTTTAACATCCTTGAGGACAAGGATGTTATTCAACGGCGGGGTATTGATATAGAAATTAGTGACTATTAGTTTAAGTGTGTGACAGCCAATTTTAGCGGGAACATTTAATTTCCCATTTCCTTTTATTTCATTTTCAGCATACTTCACATGAGCATAGCGGGTAGTATAAAAGTTCAACCAAACACTTGTATTGCATTATGTTGAATGATAAATCTGATATTTTTCTTTGTATCTCCTCTCTTCTCTCGATATCTCTTCTCCGTCTCTATTCCCTTATTTTCTCTACTCTTCTTCTATCATTGCCTCTGTTTTATGCTTAACATCTGAGACTTGATTCCAATTTTGATATCAATGTCCAACTAGAAACGACATTTGTGCAACTAAATTCGTCTTTGCTTTTTTTTTTTTTTTTTTTTTTCTTTTCTCCTTTCTTCTCACGCGTGTAAAAGGGTGGAAATACATTCTTCGCCATGTCACATTTTGGGTTGGGAAGGGGGGGGGGGGGGTGGCATTATTTTCATTTTGAACAAGAGTAGGAGGTAATTAAGATGTAGTCATACAAAGTTAAAGTATATTATATGATTTATTAGGAGAAATTAATTTAGAAGGCAACTTATGTATTTTCCCTTTCCTACTCCATGAACCACTTGATTCATGTGGCTATATAAATATTGTTACTTGATCGTTATAATGACCTTTTGGGGGTACTTTGTAACTATAAATATGATTTTCTTGGCACCCATGGAGGACATACTTGAAGAAACAAGAAAAGTTGTCTACATTTTTTTATCTATTTTATTTTATAACATTAACTATATTTTTTTTCTTTTCATTTATTCTCATATCAATCAAAATGATTACGTTCACTCACTTTATTCATGTGTATCTCACGCACTTTGTCCAATTCAATCAAACTAATACAACATAAATCCAGTCATCGGCTAGAGAGTTTTATAACACTAATTTTGAATAGATTTAGGTGTTTGAATAAAATTTTGTAAAATTGAACTAAAAACACAATCGTATACCCATAAATGTTTATCTGGCTATTCTACCTTTTCTTCAAGAGGTGGGGGCGGGGGACCAGAAAGGTTTAAATAAAGTCTGTAGTTTAAAGTCACTAGATTGGTGTGACAAATAAAGATGTAGTTGGGTAAAATAAAGGGTAGTGATTGAAACAAGAAAACACCAAGAAAAAAAGAACTTCCCAAAAATGGAAAAAAGGCACCATAATCATAAATATCTTCTTCAAGCATCACGTTTCACTTTGTCAAATATATATAATGGGAAAACAAAGCAAGTTGGGGTTATAACTCAAGAAAGAAAGAAAGAAAAATTTATACCAAGAGCTGCAGATTTATCTGTCAACTAATACCTAATTCAGTAAGTGAATGAATGAATAAATTGCGAAAACGCTGTATCAAGATATCAGTGCAAATTATAAGGTAACCAAAGGTCGTGATATATGATATATTTGAGTCACCATCCAACTTTTCTTCTTTACTTCTAAATTTGAGTATAATTTTTATGCATTGATAATACAAGTTCTTTTTATTTTTATTTTTATTTTATTAGATAAAATAATTACAACTCTAGTTTTTTTCACTGACAATTATTTAAAATTATCTTTTAACTAACTAGATAATATAAAAAAAAAAAATTCACTACATTATATAAAAATTAAAGTCAATTTCCTCCTATTCCAAACACCCACCAAAATCTTTCACCAACCTCTCATACAGAAATAGAAAAGGCCAATCAATTGTTAAAAGAATTTCTTTCCTTGATGTTAGGCATTTTGAGTACTAACATGCTAATCTTGGTATTCGTTTTTCACAAGCTGAAGTCAATTTCCTCCTATTCCAAACACCCACCAAAATCTTTCACCAACCTCTCATACATAAATAGAAAAGGCCAATCAATTGTTAAAAGAATTTTTTTCCTTGATGTTACGCATTTTGAGTACTAACATGCTAATCTTGGTATTCGTTTTTCACAAGCTGAAGTTGTTCAGAATTCATATTAATGTGACTTGCCTTTGTTGGATTGATACTCTAATTTGTTTTGAAAGACAGCTTGACTTCATTTTTCCACCAAGGATTATTGTATTTGGTCAAAAATTATGTATGAGACTTTGCATTGGAATGTTTTATGATTTGCATCTTATTCTCCTTGACTTGCTCCTCTTCAGTGTACTGAAATAACTTCAGGATCTCATATCAAGGCTTGAAGTGTAACGCTATCACATTGATTCTGATCCGGAGTTTGTCCTTGAATTGCTTGTAAATATCAAAGTCAATAATTAGGTTCTTAGCCAGCATGTTTGATCCAATTAATTTAGTTCTGAACTTTAGTCCCCAAAAAAACTTATTTAATAGTGATTGAATGCTTGGTGATGACAGTTGTGATCAAAATTCTATTGGCGGTTGCCCTTTTGTTTCCCCTGCTGAAGACATATTAAATAAAAAGTTTGATCCTTTTAATAATTTAAATGAGATGATCACACATTAGCATTATACTAAAAGTAAACACAGATTTCGATTTTGAGTCTCGTTATCACCCATTATAATTTTTTTTTTCTTTATGTGTTTGACCCATGAAAAAAAATTAGATCATTAAAAAAGTGTGTTAATGACATAATTGAGCAAATAAAAAATGCTCTCTTTTTCCCGCAAAAAATTTCTAGTATATAATTGTGCATACAATCCTACAAACTTGATTTGCTAATTGTATTTGTTAGAGAAAACGACATAAATGGTCCCTTATGTTTGAGGGTAGGTTCAAAATATTCCCCAAGTATGCACTTAATGGTTTTGATCCAATAAGTTTGCCACAAGTTAATAAAAATGGTCTCTTATGTTTGAGAGTAGGTTTAAAATGGTCCTTAAGTATGCACTTAATAGGTTTGATCCTTTAAGTTTGTCAAAAGTTAACATTTTTAGTCTTCGGCAAAATATTTACCGAATTCTGTTTATTAGATTGATGGGAACTATGAAAAAAAAAAGGAAATTAGCGAGAACTCACATTTAGAGGTACACATTAATAAAAAAAGGTCAAATACCTCGGAACAAAAGTGACAGATGTCCGTCTCCACCTCTCAGTCTTTTTGACTGTTTCGCGGATTCTATGTAAAGGAAAGAATCTAACATTAGACTGAAGTCCAGTCCAGTCTTTCCTAAACCAATCTTACAAGAACTTTTTTTTTTCTCCTTCTAACTTTTCTTTTATTTTGTTTATTTTTATGTTTTATATATAACCGTTGTGTCCAGTCATTTTGCGTACATTAAATATAACCTTTTCACTACATATCGATTACTTTTGGTATTTAGTAATTTTGTTTGTCAAAATTAAATTACAAAAATCACTTAACATTTTCATATCTTGTCAATGCACACGCATCTTGATATATTTCAATTTTCTTTTCTTTGTAATCGTTCGTGGAGTATCTCTTATTCTGAGACGTATGAGAGAAATGAGCTGGTTTGGACCACGTGAATTGTGAGGGTAAGGACTAAGGACTACAAGGGATTAGGAGAGATATATTATGATCACAAATTCATTAAATTGAACCTATATCACCAAACAACACATAGAAGCAGCTCAGCTCATGCCTACCTGATTAACAATATCAAGTACGTACTTTTGTAAAAGAATAAACGTGTTGCTAGGACTAGTTTACATGTATTGAAGTATTTTAGTGAATATATATCAGCTGTCTTCCATCGACACATATGTCAAATAACTTTATTAATTAAATATAAGGCAAATCAAATAAACAATTACTGTTACGAATTTTTTACCAATTACTGATATTTCTGTTGAAACACGTGCAAATCCTAACGAGTGTTTACTCATTTCATCAACTGCTATGCTATACTCTTGAGTGCCCAAATCAAGTTATTTTCTCAAATACCTTTGTTCTTTAATTGAAAGGAATAAACGTATGATTTTATTGACTCTTGTCTCCACCACCCTTTCTCTAGACCCTTATCTCTCTGAATTGAAAACTAGAGCCAATGATATAAGACT
Source organism: Lycium ferocissimum (assembly GCF_029784015.1). NCBI lineage: Eukaryota > Viridiplantae > Streptophyta > Magnoliopsida > Solanales > Solanaceae > Lycium > Lycium ferocissimum. The sequence continues at coordinate 19,927,564 of NC_081352.1, forward strand.
TTCTATATGTCTCTTATGGGGGTATTATATTACACTAAATTCCGTAAATGACAACAATGTTTAATCAATACATAATTATGTGACCATAGTAAGACAAATAAACAAAAATGGGAAGGTCAATGTTCAGATATATATTAAAGTCGATTATATGATGCCCTAGATGATGAAAAATTCACTCATTTTTAATTGATGATGATATCAATCCACTAGAATATACAACTGGAAGTTGGATAAATAATGTTCCACATCAGGATCCATTAATTTAATCTTTATTCTTATTTTGGGTTATCACAGACATCAAGATATTTTTTCCCCTTTCTTAGTACTATATCCTCAGTGCAAATACTATTATGGGAAAGAGGTAGTACAAGCAATTATTTAATACTGTAATTTATATATTGGGCAAACTGTTTCATTTTAATACGTACTCCTTTTTGAAGACTTTAGGGTTTAGGTTAAGTCCCTCTCACTATAAGAGTTAGTGACAAAAATGAGGTTTCAAAAAAAAAATCTAACTAATGTGTTTTGAAAATACACTTCTACCTATAGTCCAAGAAATTCATGTGCTATATGGGTCTGGCTAACTTCCCAGGCTAACGGAAGTTTGGTTAGCCTTGACACATATAACACATGAATTTTATGCGCTATACAAGTCCCTTTTTGTACTTTGTTTTCCCGCATTTCTGAAACGATTCTCCCGCTAATTTATATTTTTTATTATTCATATAATAAATTAAAAATGTTGTGCATATTTTTTCAAGGGTTATCAACCAGATATCACGAATTTTACAAATGTGGCGAATAAGAGCATAATGCTAGGCCATCTTCTTGGTTTGGACGGATAGATCATCTTTGGAACATCCACGAGTCATAGAGAGCGCAAAGTTGGTCCATCCTCAAGTTTTCTTTGCTACAGATTATGATCGGTAGGTCTTACAATTTAATAAAATTAAGTAATTTATATTTTTTGTTATCCAGTAGATTAACATGAATGTTAACACAGTTGTTTGAACCAGAGGCGGACCCACCCTATTAGGAGGAGGTCACGTGCCACCTCTAACCTTGGAAAAACATTGTATATTTATGGTGTATACACAGTAAAAATCGTATCTATATTTTAAACGGACCCTGAGATATATCCACTACTTTGGTGCAATTGGTTGTTGGACCCCTTATGTCCTTGCATGAAACTTGGGTTCGAGTCTGGCTATAGCAATTTAGTTTCTACTTCTTGTTGAATTTGTTCAAAAATATTTTAAATATCTTGCTTATTGAATGCTTCGTTGTCAGGTTTCATCTTGAAAGGTGTGGAAACAACTGTGCTGTTAGCATAATTTGCTGGAAATCCTTGTGACGGGAGAAGTTCAGAGACAACTTCTCCTCCAGTGGTGGTTTTCCAAATTTTTGAAACATTAATAGATCTTGAAAAGGAGAAATCTAATTGGTGATAATCAGTATAAGCTTCAAACCACTCAAAGAAATTAATTTCTTTTTTAATAGAGTTTAAAAATTCATAATAAATTTCTTGAAGAGTTTTTCTTTTATCTCCTTGAAAATTCTTAAAAAACCAAGTTCTTTTCAACATGTTTCCTGGAGAGTAAAAATCTGCTCGGTGTTTCGCTTTGTCAATTTGATTTTTTTCTTTTCAAAACTCCTAATTCAGCACCTAAGGATGAATAGGTGGTGATTGGGGTTGGTCAAAGTTGTCTTCGATTGGATGGGGTGTTCCACAGAGTATTTGGCTTGTGGGATTTTGAATTTGAAGTTAACTATTTCAATTCTAGCAAGAAATGAAGAAACCGAGTGTCTAACAGACTGGATCTCAGATTGTACTGAAGAAGAGGTAGAGACTCTCTGGCTATGAGATCTCTAGAAAAAAATGGACACAGATCCGCTAGAAAATCGTTGGATTTGAGAAACTATAGTATTTTCAAGCTTTTCAATCGGAGTAGCATCCTGCAACATCCAGTTTCGAGGTAGAGAGACTTGGCTCCAGGAAATGGGTTTAGGCACCAATAGATGAGATCTTTGTAGATCTATTTGGAAGAGAATAGTTTCACCTTTGTGTAGTGTTCTCATGGGCTCATTATTGTGTCACGCTTTTTGCTTACGGGCCTTGGCTTGTCATCCGTCTTATGAACAAACCCAAGACGCGCCTTATAAAATCAATAAGCATCTATTCTCTTTCAATAGTATTTTAAAATTTACTTAAATCAGTCATTTATCTCTAACTGGAAGGATATTCGCACTTATAAAAATCTGCGGAAGTTTAATAGGAATAAAATGTCTTAAAATGCGGCAGACACCTCAATAAGTCGTACCTACCCACAACACAATGTCTAACTATGGAGCTTCTAAGAAACATAAAAGAGTCTAACACATCAAGACACAACTCAAATACTAAAAGAATAAAACTAGATAGATGATGGGAAGTTTAATAGGAACAAAATATCTTAAAACGCGGCAGATGCCTTAATAAGTCGTACCTACCCACAACACAACGTCTAACTATGGAGCTTCTAAGAAAAATAAAAGAGTCGTACCTACCTACTCCGTATGCGTATCACGAACCTGCTCTTCTTCGTTACCTAACATACCATAAAAAATAATAATGGTATGCCTGAGTACTGGGTATTTAGTGAGTGTCTAAGGGGCAATAGTCAATAAACAAAATAAAATAGTAAAACAGTACTTATGTAACAGTTTAAAAATTCAAAAACCGAGTAAAACATCTAACTTAACCAAAATCATTAGAGAGAAACCAATACCACGAGTATAACTCATTTACCATTTACCACATCAAGTCTTTCACTTATGAAATCAAGATCACCACAACCACTCACAGGCAACCAAAAGATCAACACATGCCATCTCACAAGCGAACAACCATTCGATTCACCGGGGATATTACCCCACGAAGGCTAATCATCCTTTGGATTAGCACAACAACAGATGTATCGGGCTACATGCCACGGAGGTCAATCGTCCTCTGGACTGATACAATAATAGATACACTGGGCTACATACCACGGAGGTCAATCATCCTATGGACCGATACATCAATGCTCAAAAGCGATACGTTAGGATTCATAACTGTTAATCGTCCTCTGTACTAGCACAACTTTCCCATACAAGCCCAAACACAAACAAACACATATCATAACATGCTAACCGAATCATCAATCACCACTTCTCAAGTCATATTCTCACAATAGAGGTATTTCAAGTCATGAGCAGTTCATGTAACAGCCTTCCCACTCGTTATGGAAAATATAGGATCACCCTACCATATAAGACCTTCACTAGGGTAGAACAAGCTAATAGAAACTCAATTGTATAAGTCTAAGAACTGAAAACTTGGCTTGTGTGTGATTATTGTTGATTTGTGTTTAGTCCATTGGGGGTGACGTAGGAGATTAGAACTCTGTTAGGAATTTTGTGGCCACGGGTGAATCCGTATGGTGTTTTTATATCTATGTGCATGCTTTATTTGTGTTTGTGAGGCCTCATATGAAATGTTGGGTGGTAGAGTTGAAAAACTGTGAAATTAGCGAGCATCTTTGGTTTAGTGGCACCGCCGCAGTAGCGACAACCTTCTCGCCGCCGCGGTCGCTCGGGACAATGGGATGTTAGCTATGGCGGGCCTTTGGACCGCTGTAGCGGAATCGTTGCAGCGGGACCAGGCTCGCCACAGTGGTGGGACAATTTTGTTATGGTCCGCTACAGCGGGCACTTGCCCACTATAGCGGGATCACTGCAATGACGGGTGGACCGCTGTAGCGGTCGATGGGGGATAGAATCTCAGTTTTTAAACACTTAATTCCGAATTCGTTACTCATAAAACTCCAAAACAGTTTCCAATAAGCACCTAGGGTGAAATTCCAAGCTAGGGCAAGAATATCCTTATGAGGTAAGTCTCAACCATTCCTTCCATCATTACGCTTTCATTTCTACGATTATCATCCCTTTTATGGGTCTACAATGGTGAATTGAGAATAGTAACCCTAGAACTTAATAGACTTTCAATAGTTGACGGGTTATGATTGTTATTGTGTGTTTATCATCTAATGGCTTGGGTTATCACTTTTTAATCAAAAATTAAACCATTAGAGACATGAACTAAGTGAATTGAGACTTAGGGTTTCATAAAAATGATAGCTTGACCTTTGAAACTGTTTGTAAGAGGTAATTTGATTAAATAGCCTTGCAAATTGATAGTTCGTGGTTATAAGGCCAATGTTAGATTGTTTTACACCTAGTAATCATTCACCCATTAGAAAGGGGTAAGGTGGAAGGGTGTTCATTGAATTGATTTTGTGACTAGAGTGATTGTGACTTATTTAGCATCTTATTGCTAGACTTTGAGCGTTTCGAGGCATTACAAAAGGGAAAGGCTATAGTGGAGTAATCTACATTGTTCCAGCTCTATAGTTGAGGTAGGTTACGGTCTACTTGAGTTATACTTTGATTGTATGTGTTGTGAAATTGATAAAAGAAAGCATGTCTAGTCTTCAAGCATAATGTATGTGGTTGAATTTCCTATTTGTTATTGATTGAGTGATTGTGTGGGCTTAGTGCACCTATTCGATATGTTGGGACCTACAGGTTGATGATGTTGTGGTGATAAGTTAATATGATCTTTTTGGTGAAATTGAGGTACAAAATGATGAATCGATTATTGAAAGCGATGTGATAATAAATATGAATATATATGAAAAATCTCATTTGACCGAGGGTGAGGATGAGGCCTAGATATGAACAGGAACATTTGGAGGGGTGAGGATATGGCCTAGTTGTGAGCTTGGGTCCGAGGAGTGAATCCGAAACGAGCGGTACATGGACACCATGGGTCCTCTACAGGTCATGACTACTGAGCAATGACATCAGTTAGCATGTGTGTACAACATGTATTTGGTTGTTGTTGTTAGACTTATTTCCGTTGTTTGCTTCCGTTGATCTGATTTTTTATATCATTGGGTGACTTGATTGTTAATATCCTTGGTTGACGTGTTGTTGGGTTACTTGATTATGTGTTGCTGACTGGTCTGTCTATTTTATTGATTTTATGATTCATGCATGATACTAATCTTAGTCGGCCTATTATATCTACTGGTACATAGTGTTTGTACTCATACTACCTTGCTGTATTCTTTTAAGTGCAAATTGTGATCCAGAGACTGCTACCCGACCTCATATTTAGCGTTGAGGCCGTTTGCTGACAGATTTAGGATGAGCTTCTATCCATGTCAGGCTGCTCGAAGATCTTCTTATCTAATGTCTATTTCCATTCCAGACATTGATGGTTATTTATTTTAGACAGTATACATTCCTTAGACATGTTTTGGATTAGAGTCCTTGTACGGTGACTTTCGGATTTTGGGGTTGTAATAGTTAGGACTTCCGCATTTACGTTATTATTTTATGGCATGACTATTTATTGCTTTATCTTGTGTTAACTATTATGAATTGGCTAACTAAAAAATAGACCTGAATGAGTAGATGGGTAGACGTATTGGTTCGCCCACTAGGAGTTAGTGTGGGTGCCAGTCTTGGCGGGTTGGATCGTGACAGTTCATAAAACTTATTCAATCACTTATTCAGTTTTATGTTCCAGAAGACCCATTTTAACGACGAACATGTTTAAAGCTTCAATCTTTACAAAATAATTTCAATCATCCCATAATGGGGCAAAACACATTCATCACAATTTTATTTGTATAAGGTTCGATGCGGGCTTGACCCTACACGTGCATGTCCTTGTTCAAAAATCATCTCTAAATCAAAAATAGGTTTAACAAGAAACATCCACCAAAACAAGGGTTTCAAACGTATGCATACTCCAAAACGTTTCAATAAAATTATACATACTTTAAAAAAGAATTTCAAAAAACATAGACATACTTTAAGGAAGATTTTTAATATATAGACATACTTCAAAAAAGGTTTTCAAAAGTAGACATACCTCAATTTTCGCTCAAACGCTACCAAACGGGTCTTTCTGAGGTTCAACAATCACTCTACAATGATCAATAATGCTAAAGTTCAGAACTTTAACCAAATTCTATGAGGTCCTACGCTTATCAAAAAATTAGCGCTTTTTGTGTCCAATAAGGTGTTCTTGAATCCCCTATTAATCACCCATGGATTCCCATGGTTCTAATACACTACAATAGTATAAATCCTCTCAATAACATCAGTAAGAATCATAGAACATACCTTTAAGAAGTTTCCCGAAGTTTCCTTCAACTTCTCTTTCTTTGATTTTCAAGAATCTATTGTTTTGAAGGAGGAACTAGGATTAATTTAATGGTAGATTGATGTTGTTGTAATGACCCGCTAGGTCGTTATGGGGGCTCTGACAATTTTACCCTTGCTATTACCTTTTCAAGAATAAAAATGAGCCTAATGAAAGCTCAAAGAGTTAGAAGTCTAAAAATTAAGGCCTTGATTTATCCTTGTGTGTATGTTGTGCATTTTTTGAAAACTTGTTTCATTTCCGTTGGGGGATGACTTAGTAAATTTGACCTCTGTTGAGAATTTCGAGGCCATGGGTGAGTTCATATCATGTTTTTACATTGATGTGCATGTCTGGTTTGCGTCTATAGGGCCTAGAGTTGATATTGGGGTGTTGGGTGAAACAGGTGAAAAAACGGAGCTACTGGTCGATTTGGACCGCTGCAGCGGTGGTATTACCGCTGTAGCTAGTCCGTCGTAGCAGGGAGGTGGTCGCCGCCGCAGGAGTCGGGGAATTAAATAAGGTCCACCATAGCGGGACCATTCCCGCTATAGTAGGACCGTCGTAGTGAACGTCGACCGTTGCAGCGGTCGACGGGAGGCAGAAACAGTGTTTTATATTCCATATTTCAAATTCATTCCCCATATAACACAAAAATCAGTTTCCAAGAACACTAAGGTGATTTTTCTAAGGCTAGGGCACCACTCTTCGTCAAGGTAAGTCTCAACCTTTAGCTTCATTCATTCCATAATCCTCTTAAGTCCTTACATCACCTAAGGTTCGTTAATGGTGAATTGAAAGGCTAGAACTTTACAATTTATGAAAACCTTTGAACATTAAATGGTTATTGATTTTATTGCTGTTTAATCATCTAGGGGTACAGATTATCACTTCCTAGGATAAGAATTTGATTATTAATGGTTGATTGAGATTTAGGGTTCCAATAAAAATGGAAGCTTTAGCCTAAAAGCTGATTGAAATGGGTTGAATTAATTATAGAACCCATGAATTGATATAGCATGATTGTTGGGGTTGATCTTAGGATGAATTCATACCTAATGATAGTTCACCCATTGAAAAAGGTAGAAGTAGTGGGGTTGTCTTCCCCAAATTGTTGTTGTTGAGTAGACGATTCCATACTCACTTAGCGTTATGATTTCTAGACTTTGACCGTTCCGAAGCTTTGCGAAAGGGGAAAGCTGTTGCAAAATAATTGCATTGTTCCAGTTCTGCTTTGAGGTAGGTTACGGTTTACTTGAGTTAGACTTTAGTTAGTTGATTGTATATGTAATAAAGTTGATAGGAGAAAGTATGATTGGTTAGTACAAATTCTGATTACGTGGGCTTGTTGACATTTCTTCACATACCGAAACTTGAGATGGAATTGTTGTGTTTGAAAGGGAAGGAGTCAATATATATTCTTCTTGTTGATTGAGATGGCTGCATAATCATGCTGTGTTGAGTGAATTTATCTGAGTCTTGTTATGACTTTTGGCATGGTGCCTTGTATCCATTGATATTGATATTATTGACTGATCATGTTCCATATTGACTGTTGGAATGGAAATACATGAGATTTATATTGTGATCAGCTACATCGATATAAATATATTAAAGGCACATTTGATGGGGGGAGGATGTGGCCTAGTTATGGGCTCGTGACCTGAGGTCAGTTCCGGAGCGAGTAGTACATGGACACCATGGGTCCCCTGCAGGTCATGACTATTTGGGAAAACAATACCATTTAGCATGTATGTACACAGTTGAGATACTTTCATTATTTTATTACATTGCATCGGACTCCTGTTATTTTTGTTGTTGGCTAATGACTAAACTTATATCAACTCGGTGATTGATTGATAGCTGGACTTATCTTATTCATGTGATTGGCTGATTTCTGTTGATGACATCATTTGGTTATGTGTTGTTGTGCCTATCTGCCTATCTTATTGATTCTATGAAGTATGCATGATACTAATCTTAGTCGGCCTATGATATCGATCGGTACATAGTGTTTATACTGATACTACCTTGCTGCACTTTTATTTGAGTGCAGATTGTGTTCCAGAGACATCTTCCAGACCTCATATCTAGTGTGAGGCCAGTTTCCGATCAGATCCAAGGGTGAGCTCCTATCCATGTCATGCCACCTAAAGATATTTTCTTATTTTTATGTCTACTTTCATTCCAGACATTTATGATTATTTTAGACAATTATTTCATTCATTAGATAGCTTTATGTTTTAGAGTCCTTATACGATTACTTTCGAATTTTGGGCTTGTAATAGTTAGAATTTCCGCAGCTTATATTTATTTATGGCATGACTAGACAGTTGGTTATTATTATTATTATCATTACATCCTTGAATGTTTTAAGATTTATTAATTAGAGGATAAAGGGTTGAGGGGATTGGTTCGCCCACTAGGAGAATTAGTGTGGGTGTCACTCACGGCTACTTGGGTCGTGACAGTTGTAATGATGAGAATTGATCAGTAACTTACCTTATATGTTTTGGGGAAGCCTTAAGGTTGTTTCCTCTTAAAAAGTCGGCCAAAACAAAGCGGGGAAAGGTTTTATGAAGTTAGGCTTTTATAAAATTCGGGAAAAATCGCTTCGGGCATAAAATGGCTTGGGAGGCGCGTGGGGCATCACGGCCTGCACCATGCATGGTATATTTTTTAACGGCATCAAAATTTTGAGTTTTCTGAAAATTTGGCCTGGCGGGCTGTGCCCCGAGACGCGCAGGGCGCCGGTCACGCCTTAATTTTTCAATGCACTGACAACGTTTACAAATGGGTATAACTCCTAGCACAAAACTTCATTTGAGCTCCGCCTTGTATTGTTGGAAAGGTATTTCAAAGGGCTACAACTTTCTTGATTTAAGTGTTCTCAAAATCTCAACGGATTTTCACGAAACTATCCTAGAAGTCAGACCTACCTAAACTTAGACGAGTTTAAGAACTCTTACAGACTTCACTAATTGGTCTTGATCTTAAATCAACTATTTCCATCCAAACTCATCTTGATAGGACTTCATACGCCTAAAATGTCACATTAATTCTCATTTAATACATTCACACCTAACCTTAATTTACGGAGTGTTACATATTGAAGGCTGAAATCATAGCCTTATATTGAATTCAATATATGATGTCTACTGGGAGGGATCCAGTTTTTGTCTTGTTGTTGGATGTCTTGAAATTAAATGTTAGAGAATCTAATATATTTCTATCCTTGAGAGACACTGTAAAAATTGAAAAACAGTCAAAGTAAATTGGACCACTACAAAGGCTGGTTACTACCATTCCTAGCAGAGAATCCTTGAAGTCTAGAAATCTTGAATCTCTAAGGCAGAGAAAGAGACATGTGTCTTAACCTTCTCTAGAAAGAGGTTTAGCTGCAATTTGGACTAATCTAAAATGGAGATAGTATTTTCGTCTATACTTCTCCATAGACTTGGAATCTAAAATTTTGGTGTCCTCATGATAAGATTCAAGAGGAATGGTTTGCTCCATGGTTGAAATGTGATAATCACTAGTCAAACCCCATCTAGAGGATTTGTAAATGGTGGACTAGGGATATTTAGGGATCTTCTAGTCGTCACGTGATTGCTGCAAATTAGAGAAGCTAATCTCTTCTTTGAGCTTGGACTTGGAAGAGGATTAGGAAGAGGTAGAAGAAGAAGAAGGGTTCTGCGAGAAGGAAGAGAAAGGGTGGAAGAATGCCACAGCAAGATCTGCAAGAAAATAGTTAGAAAGATACAATAATAATTTAAATGCTTCCTGTTCTTAACTCAAGAGAGCATTGGGTTCCATAAAGAAAATACTCAAGTTCTTAACTTAATTTTATGCAAAAAAGTCGGATCTAGCAGGTAGGTTTATGGATACATACTTCCTTCCATATGCAAAGGTTAAATCAATTTTTGTTTTAAGAAGTTCTGCTTATTAGATTACCCAAAGGTTCTAAATAACCCTCTGTAAGCCTACTGAGTATTTTTCAGCATTCCAGTCTTATTTCCTCAGGAACACTACTTATAGTGTAGATCTGAAAGAATCACAGTGCCATCTTCAACAGATCGTCTCATTACAAAAGTAGATTTAACAAGAAAGTATAGAATAATTCATGTATTCCCATGTCTAACCTTTAGATCTGGCAATACTGCATAAAAGTAAGTTAAAAAAATGAATATCAATCCTTACTTTCCCCTATGGCTCTGACACCAAGTACCCGGAAGCGAACCCCCGAAAATAATAGGGGAAAAACAACGGAGAAGTAAGGACGGGAAGCGAGTATAATATTGCAATAATTTAATATGTAGTTAATGATATTATTCTAAAATAAAATCAGGCGGCAGTGCCTACCATATGTATGAGATGCAATAAAATAAATTAGGTGGCAAGGCCAACCATATATATGATATGCAATAAATGTAAAGACAGAAGAAGATTATAGAAAATTATTTAAAACTTGATATTTAAACTGATATTATTATAAATAATAGGAAGCAAGCTCTAACCATTTCTTCAGAGAGAATGAAAGCTTATTCTAAAGAGAAATGTGCTACAAATGAGAAAGGGGGGTTATATTTATAGCCAAAATTCTGGACTGCTACAGTGACACCTACAGTGCTACAGTGACGTCTATAGTGACATCTACAATAACAAGCATTGTCTATAGTAACCTCCAATAATAATTTTTAGAAAGTGGTTTGCTGATGTCAGCTTTGGTGATGTCATACGGTCATCAGCTTGATCATCCTTCTAAAATGCCGTAATCAGGGTCGTCTTCTTCATTTTTGGATGCAGATTTTTTTGATGTTTGTGATTGTTGCCTGGAAAGTTCAGCTTTGTTTTGTTCAAGGATTTGTTCCATCTGTTGGATAAAAGCTCCTTTGTTACAAGAGCTAGCTAATTATGCAGGTGCAATAGATTTTTGCTATAAATATGAAAATTGGGCGGACTGTCACATTAGAGATAGATATCCTGGATTATTTAGAAACCATTTCTCCACCACCGGTACATAAGCTTCGGATGGGTTCCAGCTCTTGTACCACTTGGAATGGCCTTGGAGGGCTAGCCACGGTAGTCCTTTCTGTCCTTCCAGTTTATGGAAGGCAAATTTCTGGGAATAGATCCACGGGATGTGGAAGCTATGAGAAAATTGGAGGAGCATAGGTACTTGGTGCTCGTTGAAAAACCTGTGACAAAAATATTCATATCCTTCCCTTACTGGAGGAAGGATCTCAATTTAGTGACCATATACAGCCACCACTTATGTAGAAACCATTGAGGATATTCATACACTAGCTGTTTTCCCCAAAGCATAAACCAAGAGTGTTTGCCTAGGTCATTCTGAAAAGTTGTCATCCAGGCTGCTTGGTAGTCATAGTAATTGTAAAATTGAGGTTCAAAAGGTTGGGAGAGTCTTTTGTATTTGGATGGGTGTATGCCCCATTATTTGGGTGAGATTGTTTTGTTAATCCACACCATAGTATGAGTGACATATGTCTGGGTTTGCTTATCCTTACAGGACTTGAATAAGCATGTTACACCTCGTAAATTTTTGCGTCGTGTGTGTCGTAAGTAAAATAATGTAAGCCGGAGAGGACATGGAACTCCTATAAGGTTAAGGAAGACCTTTAACAAGTGTTAAGTAAGTATTTAAAAGTTTCGGGGTCAAGTGAATCGAAGGAATTAAGTTCGTGAAAAATCGGGAAAAACCTGGCAGAATTTTGGACAGGATTTTGGTCCAACTTTAAGGAGGTATATCTTCTAGCATATGAGGAGTTATGGAATGCTAAACCTATGTAAATTCAAGTTCAGAGAGTCTTCTTTCCAATGTAACTGACAGATCGCAATCTGAGAAGTACGGGATCATGTACGTGCCATATATAAAAAAAGTACGTCCCGCACCTCATTTTCCAAAAGTTGGCAAGTTGTTGGACTTTTTAGGGTCCATGTATGTGATAAAAGTACAGGACGTACATGGAAGAACGCCCGTACATAGAGGGCATACATTTGGGTGGTGGAAATGTTTTTAAGTGTTTAAAAAGGTCCAAGCTCGTTTTTCCTTCATTTTTTCATTCCAAACAGACCCTAGAGACCTCTAAAAACCCTCTCAAACATTTGCTAAGTAAACCCAAGATAAATCAAATATCAAAAGTGAGAATCAAGAGCCTAGGGTTTTCAAAGTCTTGTTGAAGCTTGTCTTTTCTTCTTGTAAAAGCTTTGGAGGATACTTCAAGGTGAAGTGATCTTGGAATTGTAGTATTCTTGAGTTCTTGAGGTAAGATTTCATCTTATTTCCATATTTATGAGTTTTTGTGATAGTTATGCTAAGGTTTGAGAGAAATAAATTGGAGGAAAGGTTTAAACATGAACTTAATGTTATTTTGAGTTATGATCTAACTTGATCCATGATTGTTAGTGTGTTTTGAGAAAAATCTAATTATGGGGATAATAGTTAATGTTGATAAAGTGTTCAGGTTGTTATATTTGGTGTATTTGGAAGAAGGAAGTGTTGTATACAAGTGTTCATCGGGCTGCTCAATTGTATATCTTTAAATGTTGTAGATATGAGTTTAAAGAAGATCATATGAGGTTGTTGTGTTAATTGTTGGTTGTGGACTTTGTGGTGATGATTAAGAAATAGGAAAAATGCTTCCCGTTTCACTTTAGAATCAAGTTATCATTGATATACGTGATATACTAGCACTATCTAAGTTGTAGATGCTTTCCTTTGTTATAGGATTGGCACTCTAGTTGTGATAAGCTTGTGGTTGGATTACTTAGATGACTTGAGGTATGTTAAGGCTAAATTTCCTTCTTTTTGGCATGATCCTTATGGACAGAACGTAAATGTAACGCTATTCCATAATTAATTATATTCTTAGTAGCTAGGGATGTTCCATGTTGATTCATGTTCTAGAATGTTATTCTCAGTAAGTTCTTCTTCAGATTCAGTATGATTCATAGAGTCACTTATTGATGAAAATGCTATCTCATAATGATGTTGGAGGTGTAACGTTATATGCAGACCTATGACCCCTTAGACATTATATACGCTTATATTATGTATTATATATATGTATGGGGTATGGGAAAGGTGACGGCGTTATATACGCACTACCACCTGATCAACTGGTCATATGATAATGATGATGATGATGATGTCCACAGAGGCCAATATGATACGATGGGATACCCAAATCCACTGTCGAATCCCATTAAGCTCTATTTATCTTAATGGGATCCAAATCCATTAAGCTCTATAGCAACAAAATTAAATTCTTTGGCAACAAAAAAGTTCTTTGCCAACAATAAAACTAAGTTGTTGCCAAATATTAAATTTTTTGTTGCCATTTCTATACTTTCTTGTAGTGATTGTTACTTGATTGTTGTGAACTTTTGGGACGTACTTTGTAACTATAAATAAGATACTCTTGGTACCCTGAAGGACATACTTGAAGAGATTAGAAAATTCTCTACATTTTTATCTAAATTTTATTCCATATTGCTCTTATTTTATAACATTAACTATATTTTTCTTTTCTTTTATTCTCATATGTTTTTCTAATCAAAATTATTATGTTCACTCACTTTATCAATTCGCGTGTATCTCACGCACTTTGTCTAATTCAGTCAAATTAATGCAACATAAATCTAGTCATTGATTAGAGAGATTTAGAACACTAATTTTGAACATATTCGGGTGTTTGAATAAAATTTCTTAAAATTGGAGCGCTAAAAACACAAATTCCTACAACCACAAATGTAAGAGGTGGGGGTGGGTGGGTGCGGGGGTGTGTGGGAGGGACCAGGAAGGTTTAAATCAAGTATGTAGTTTAAAGTCACTAGATTGGTGTGACAAACAAAGATGTTGTTGGGTAAAATAAGGGTTAGTGATTGAAACAAGAAAACACCAAGAAAAAGAAACTTCACAAAAATGGAAAAAGACGTCTCATCATAATTATCTTCTTCAGGCATCACGTTTCAGTTTGTCAAATAAATACAATGGGAAAACAAAGCAAGTCAGCGTTATAACTCAAGAAAGAAAGAAAGAAAGAAAAATTTATCTGTCAACTAATACCCAACTCAGTAAGTGAATGAATGAATGAATAAATTGTGAAAACGATGTATCAAGATATGAGAGCAAATCAAAAGGTCACAGAGGCTCGTGATTTTCATATTGGAGTCACCATCCAACTTTTCATCTTTACTTCTAAATTTGAGTATAGTTTTTATGCATTGATAATGCAATTTTTTTTAAATTTTTTTATATTACTAGATCACCTAAAAAAATAATTACATTATTACACTATAGTTTTTTTCACGGACATTTAGAACCTGTTTGGATTGACTTATTTTAGGTGCTATTAAGCCAAAATACTTTTTAAGCACTTTTATAGTGTTTGGGTAAGATAAAATGCCGCTTTTAGTCACTTGTTTTTAAACTAAATTAATAAAAATAAGTCAAAAGACATAAGTTAGGATTCTTAACTTATAGCTTATGCTTATAAGCCATAAGCTATAAGCCCATCCAAACAGGCATCTTTTAGCTAACTAGTTAATATAAAAATATTTTCACTACATTATATAGAAATTAAACTCAATTACCTTCTATTCCAAACCCAACCTATATTTTTCACCACCCTCTCATACATAAACAGAAAAGGCCAATCAATTGTGATAAGAATTTATCTCCTTGATATAGGTATTTTGAGTACCAACATGCTAATCTTGACATTCGTTTTTCGCAAGCTAGAGGTGTTCAGAATTCATATCAAAGTGACTTGTCTTTGTTGGATTGATAATTTTTTTTTTTTTTGAAAGCCAGCTTGACTTCGTTTTTCCACAAAGGATTATTGTATTTGGCCAAAAATTATGTGTGAGACCCCAACTACAACTCTTGCAACACGTGAAGAAATGCTAGAAGGCGCGTGTGAATGTCATTCAAAGCGAGACTCCTGACTAAACGCCAAATTGGTTAACCCATCAGCAACCGAATTAGCCTCCCTGTAAATATAGGCAATAGAGACCACCCAGTTCCTAGCCAAGAGGTGACGAATGCGGTTGACAATATCACCATTCTAAGGAGGCACAGTTCTTCCAGCCTGCATTATCAATTTGCAAGGCAACTCGGCACCAACCCCTATCCCAGGCTTCCTGAAGGCCAGTGAGGACTCCCGCAGCTCTGCTCTAAATGATGTACAAACTCCAATATTGACTGAAAATCCTCCAAAGCCACCTTCTATCAGAATCACAAAATACACCGCCTGTAGTTCCCATCAAAATACTCCTTCGAAGAGCCTCATTTGTGTTCAAAGCTACCCACCTAATGCTAGGAGGTGACCAGCCGAACGAACCTATGGGCTTACTGTTAGACACTTTCCCAATATTCTTCAACGAAAGCCAAGAAGTAGCACAAGCTCTAACCATGCTAACAAGGGTTGTACATTTCTCTAGGTTTAGCTTCATATTATATTGTCTGAGTATTGCAAATGTTTCCTTCACATGCTCCAGATGGTCCTCTGCTCGGAGGGACTTTACCGGCATGTCATCGATGTATACTTCCATCGTCTTGCTGATTTAATATTTGAATATCATATTGACTAGCCGATGGTATGTGGGCTCTAAATTTTTTAGGCTTACTCTAAGAGGTACAGTGTGTTG
Organism: Lycium ferocissimum; assembly: GCF_029784015.1. Lineage (NCBI taxonomy): Eukaryota > Viridiplantae > Streptophyta > Magnoliopsida > Solanales > Solanaceae > Lycium > Lycium ferocissimum. The sequence goes on from NC_081352.1 coordinate 19,943,471, forward strand.
AAAATCTTACAGAAAATACTCTATCACGAACATTGTATGGCATTCTTGTACAATCTTATAGCTTGAGGCGTGTCAATTACGACACTGTCCTTAAGGATATTTCACCCGGTATAGGTGTATCCCCCAGGATTCAATAAGTTCTTCTAGTACAAAACTAGGAGCCAGAATCTAACAAAGATTTAAGTAGTATTATACAACCCAGCAAAAGGAAATGAGAAGAAAAGAAATTTTGGCTCTCTGTATCTGTCAACTTCTCAAAGTGAAAGCAAAGGAGGATTATTTATCTGAAGAAGTAGAAGGATGTTACAATGGATATTGTAACCATCAGACATGCACGTAAATGCCATTTAAGGCTAATAAAGGCTATTCAATGAGAGGAAATCAATGGTGTAAGGTAATTATATGATATGAATTCAAAGGCTAATGAATGGTCAAACGTCTGTTATCACACAATGAAGGCTATTAAGGTTATTCAATAGTCAGGCAATTTGAAGCTAACGTTATAGGAAATGAATATATTCTTTTTGAGATATATAATTTTTTCAACACAGTGGGGGTAAGATCACTATTGGGGAGTCGATGGTCTTACTAGTATCACTGCGGTCATTTTTATCTTGTTCGAGTCGCTCTTGGATTTCAACTGAGGTGTGTCGACAACAGTCGGTCAAAGGTGGTGTTTCTATGTCATTTTCCTTATGTTTTGTTTTTGGGTTATGATCTTGAACTCTTATACTTAGAGTCTATTAGATGCTTCTTGAATATGAATTATGTTTTGGTTTTAGCGTTTATTGCAGTAATGTTCTTTCTGTTGTTTTGAGAGATGATGATTATTATCTATGATATGATGTTATTTTGGACTATACATCAGAGCTACGTGATTGCATGAAAATAGTTCACTTAGCAGGTAATGGCATGTTAGATTTTGAACGCGGCTATAAAAATTGGGTCGTGACACATTATGTACATGTGCGCGCAGACGCGCACACACATATTAGGTAATCTTAGCAAAGACAACTTCAAATAATTTCTGTTCATGTATATAAACTTTAATAGACAGATATATCTAAGCCCGTCAACCGGTTTCCATTAACCGGTTAAAATCGGTAACCGGACCGGTAAAACCGGAACCGGTTGAACCGGTTAATCGGGTTCCGGTTAACCGTTTTTAAATACCGGTCTGGTTTTGATTTTTTTGGAACCGGTAAAATCGGAACCGGACAGGTTAAACCGGTAAAACTGGTCGAATTAAAAAAAAAATTTAAAATGTAGCCGTTGGACTGCTTAGTTGGACCGTTGGCCAACGGTCCATTTGCAAAAATGGCTATTGCCAAACGGTCCCAAACCCACATGTTGGCCCCCCCAACCCCCCAAACTTTTTTTTTTAATACTTTAACCCATCCCCCACCCCTATATAAACCCCTCTCCATTTCCATTTTAATCCACACCAATTCACTCTTCTCTTTCTCTCAATATCTCAATTATAGTTACTTTGCAACAATTAGCCACTTTAAATTTCTCTCAATTAAATATTATAAAGTCTTATTATAGTTTCAATTATTAATTTTGCAATTATAATATTTGTTGACACCCGATTTTGTCCCGCCCCTTTTCCCAAATATTATTTACGAATAATTTTGTATACTCTACCACAATTATTCACCTTCTATTAATATGGTCGTTTTCCATTGTCCAGCTTAGTCATCACCTATTATCGTTATTATTATTACTATTTTTTATTATTATTAATATTATCACCATTATTATTATTATTATTATTTATTTTTATTTTTTATTTTTATTAACGTTATATTTATTATTATTATTATTATTATTATTATTTTATTATGCTGCGAGCACTTAATATTATAATTATTAATATTATTATAATCGTCATCTTAATATTATTATTATTGTTATTATTATTGTTATTTTTGTTATCATTATTATTATTATTATTATTACTATTATTTGCTGCGAGCACTTAATATTATAATCGCGATGGCCACTCTTAACACTTCTATTTATCATCTTATGGAAAGCGCACGGCATTTATTTTTGAACGATGGCATTTCTCTACTGCACAACTTTCATGATATATATATACGCATTTATTTCATTTATTGGAATACTGATAAATATATTAAGTGATATTTTACGCACGCTGCTATATAATTAAATAAAGAGTGTTCGTCATTTAATTTTTGAAATTCAAATTTACATAAAATCTGGTCCTAATTGGGTCAATAATAGTCCCATTCCCATATCCCAACTTTTCCACGTGGATGCCACGCAAGCGCCACGTCTGCGCCAAGTGGTCAAAAACACACTATCAGCACACATCTCCCACATGACCAGCACATGCCTTCCACATTTCCCACATGTCCCTGCCACGTGTCGTCCCCATACTGGCCATTTTTTTAAAACATTTCTAAAAGACTAAAAAAAGGGGAGAGCAACGGATGACCCCCCCCCCACCCCCAGAAAAACCTAATCCTTTCTCGGTACCCTCTCCGCCTCCCTTTCTCAATGGCAGATGTATCTTTGCTATTCTTGCACCAAATCTGCTCATTTTCTCCTAGCCGCTCATCTCCTTTTCCTATCCAGAGAAGATCCTCGTCTCCTTTTCCCCTGAGCCAGAGAAGGCCTCGCCATTTCTAGCAAAGTCTGAATTCGGGCAGGTGGTTTGAAGCTGGGTTATTTGCACCTTTTCTTGTTTTGAGGTCAAAGATTTAATTTCCCTTTTGTCTTCTTCTTCCTCCTCTCTGATTTCTGATTTCCAGGTCCATACAAAGGGAAATCCTAACCTTGGACTTTGAATGGGGCATTTTGACGAAGAAATCCCGCCTAAAGTTTGAAATCCGAAAACCCTACTTGTATCCTATAAATATGAGCATTTTAGTGTCCATGAGAGAGCCTTTTTTTTTTCCGCCTCCTCTCCCCTTTCAACTTCCAAAGCCTCTGTTAGTTTAGTATTCAAATATTAGCTTTAAAATCATCTTCGTCTTTGAGATCTCTGTCCACTTTCAGTCGTAGAGGAGAGTCGTTTGGTTCTAATCGGGTCGTTTTGTTCTCGAGCGAGTTTGGATCTCGTCGAATCCGTAGACCCCCTGCGCCCAGTTCACTGTACTTGAAAAAGGTAATTCTTCTTCCTTTAGGTGTCTTAATTTTCTGCATTGCCTTAATTGTTGTTGTAGTTAATTTATTTTTTGCCTTAGTTGCTGTTTTGGTTAATTTTTTTGTTAATACTAGTTCAACATGAGTTAGTGCGTATTTACTTGCTTTCTTTAGTTAATTATCTGTTAACAGTAGGTCAGAATAGTATATATTTCATTGGTTGTTGAATTATGTTACTAGTGGTAATCTAGTTAATATGACCAGCGTTTCATTTATTGATTAAATCATGTAGTTAATAGTATTTTAGATGGTTTAGTTTGTGTCCTGTTCACTGAGTTACTCACCCATTCGTCTGCTTGTTTAGTTTGCTGTTAATGGTCCGTAGGAATATCAAATGCTGCTAAAATTTACTTTCGACCTTAATATAAGTTTATATGTTTTGAATAAATATAAGGGCCTGTCTGCGTGCTTCACCTAGTTTTAATTGACATACAACTTGTATTTATACTGTTGGAACCTATCTGGACATGAACTTACACCTAAATATGGTTTAGTTGACTAAACTAGCATGATTAATAGCTAGGTAACAAAAGGATATCTACTTAGCCTAATATGGTATCATTAATGTCTCTATGCGAGTCATAAGTTGGTTCTGATAAGTTTTGGTGTTGGCGTGAGTTTAGTTTGGTCCATATAGTTTTCAGCATGTTAAAGTAGGATTTAAATGATGTTAGCAGGTCTAAACAGGATTAACAAGGGTCTGAACTCAACTTCGATCAGCTTGTAAACATACAGTATCTCTGATTAAATACCATTTTTTGTTTAAAAATGACTTAAATGACTATCATGTTGCAACTGGTCTGGAATTGAGATTCATGCAATAATCAGAGTGGTCCGATATGGATAAAATGTATGTGTAGGCATGCAAACTTTAGAGATTAAGTCTTGAATAGTTTGAACCAGCCATTGGTTCTCATGAATGAGTCTTGTAAGAGTCTTTGAAGTCGTGGGGGATGTTTCTAAGCACGTGGTGGCCTGAATTAACTTTAATGTCTTTGGGTCTGCAAACTTTGCTCATTCTTCCCAGTAACTACGTGATTAGGCTTATTTGTTGCTATTGGGTACTGCTAGGTTAGTAGTAATATGTTTTGATTGTAAAACCAATAAAAGATGTGTGGAGAAAGATGTTCGATCCCTCTCAGAATGTGTAGAAAGGTTTGAGTAAAATACTTAATGGATTAACCGAGTGCACTGTTGTTTATGAGCATAGCAAGTTATTAATTTGATCATATCATTGAGATAGCTCTAGTGTGGCTTAGTAATTCAAAATCATTCCTGCTTGCAATCCCTTGTTTATGCTACCTTGTGCTGTTTCCATGACTGGATCCTTGAGTTGAAAGGGTAGGATAGGATGAAACTGTTATGTGGACCTTGTCAGGATTTACGAATATGAGTCTTCCTAAAATGGCTATACCCTGATTAAGTTTTAGCTAATTTCTTATAACCTCAGCAGGCTTCATCCCGTGACTGGTTGTTTGGATATTTAAACACTTGTGTACAGTTCTATAATTGCTAATTGGATTATGATTTAGTAGGTTGTCAAAATCCTATTAAGCTATATGTTTTAAAAAATGAGGAGGTTTTATTTTGGACACTACAAATTGTTTCTTTTTCACACTAACAATGCCTCTCAGCATATAGAACGGGCAGATACTATACTCTAATATTACGCAGTTCGTGGTCAAATCTTGTTGCACTTGTGAATCAAGTTATGGATATAAATTGAGGAAAAATAGAAGCTATATACAGGACCACACGGTTGTTGCTTAATATATAGTATGCTACCTACAGTTGCCTGTTGCTACTTTGGGCTGCAATCTTGCCACTGTACTGATTCGAACAGATGCTAAAAAGGGCCGATGAAAATTGTTAATTTGAAGCATCATTTTTAAAAGAATGGATTCCTATGCTTGATTGAAAGTTTACTGATCTAACTTAGTAAATGTGCTTTCTCTTAACCTGCCCCGTTCTTGAAATGATTCGCATAGCGATTCTTCGAATCCCGTCAACCTTAGTTGTATTTGTAATTAAGTTGCGTGTTTGTTTTCTTTGCAATTTATATTTTACTGGACTTGGCTGGTCATTTTTTAGAATACATCTTTGTCTATTATTTTCCTTATTAAATCTGTTTCATCTCCTAATTCTTTATATTTTCTTTCCTTTGTTTTCATGGCATATGGGAGCATTCTTGAGTCGAGCGAGACTCAAAACTTTATCGAGAGTCGAGAAATCCGCATTTCTTCAACATATGTCACGCCGCTGGGAGGGGAGATTTCAGGAATTGCCAAGCCCAAGAATCAAAAATTTTGGGGGCCTTAAAGCAAAAAGGGAAGGTTTCCAATGGGGTTTCCAATCGGGGGGGGCAAAGAAGGGCCCCGGAGTGTCCCCCGGTCCGACCCCCGGAAACGTAGCCCCAAACCGGAGTTAACCTCCCAATACCCTTCCTCCGCCCCCCGCATATTACAACCAAAACACCCAAATCCCTCACCTTTATTACCCCTCCCCCGGGCCTCCCCCCCGTTTCCACCCCACCCAACATTTTGTCCTCTCGGCCCCCGCCTTCAAAGCCTATCACGATACCAACCCCCTTTCCCCGGGCCAACCCCAATACCAACCACAAACCGCCCAAAAAAGCCCCCGGGACCCGCCCAAACTTTAAAAGAAAACCCCTAAAACTTATACACCTTACCCAAACCCCTTAACCCCTTTTGAAAGTTTGAGAAGGGGGATAACCCAACCCGATTCAAGGAAGATTTCCCAAACCCCCCTTTTGGGATGGTATGAGGGACTAAAACTTTGGCGTATCCCCCGATTTTTTCCGGAAAACCGAAAATTCCCTTATTTCTTAAAGAAAAATTGGGGACTTTGACGGGAAAAAAAACCCGGCCGGGGGCCCCCCCAAATAAAAACGACAATCCTCCCCCAATCAGGGGGTGAAAATAGAACATGATAGCCTTTGATAAAAACCCGAAACCAGGGGATTTCGTACCAAATAAAAAGAGGAAAAGGGTTTGAATTATTTCCCCCTTTATCGCCCCCGGTAATTACGGTTCCAAGAAAGGGGCACCGATTGGGGGAAGTATTTCCCCCCCCGGCCTAAGATCCCCCTTTAGTTCCCCCGGCCTTCTTTCAACACCAAAGCAGTTCCTTGGAATTACCCCTCCAGAAAGGAACAAAGGGAAAGGAAAAAATTTTTGTAGAAGCTCCGGGATGACAAGATCCGGGGGGTCCCTACCCCCCCGGGAGGTAGCACGGGGAGCAGGGTAAAAAAAAAACCCAAAAAGAAGGTTGTGACCAAGGGCGAAGAAAATTCCGGAAAGACCAACCAAGGAATATTCGGGGAAAATTTGAAGAAAACACCTTTAAATTTCTTTTTATCATTGTTGGGAGTTGGGGAAACCCTAGGAGAGTTTTTAAGAAGGTACAAAATTTTAAGCATTTTCCCGGTCCGAGACCCTCTAGCGAAAAATTTTTTGGGTCATGGTTGGAGAAATCCTCGAAGCCCACAAAGTTTCTTTTCTACGTTTTGAGTTGCCCCCCGAAGGTTTGGGGGCTAAAAAAGGCTTTGAACACCCGGTTCCAAAGGGGGAGATAAGTTCATTTCTAAAGTATTGTTTAGGGGGGTTTTGTTAACATATGCCCTATCATTACTCTCCGAGTTTGGGGGGATTGATATCGGAAACTTCGTGATAGTCACGGGGGGTCAAAGGTTTAGGAGCTCAGGGGTGTCGGGGAAAATTTGATTTGGGATTTTGGAGATTGGCCCCGTGGAGTTTAGGCCAAATTTCAAGTGAGGACAAAATCCGCTGTTTCAATTTCCCGAAAAAAGGCCAGGGAACCCCTATGGGGTGCGGGTCCTTACTCCCCAAAATTTGGAAATTTGTTTGGAATCATCAAAATTTGTGATCCTTTTAAAGGGCAACAATTCGATCTACCCCGGAATTAAATTTCCCCGTTTTTAAAGGAAAAAAGGCGAGGGAATCTGTTTTCCATAAAAAACCGTGTGCCTTTTAAAGGATGGGGAAAAAGGGTTCCCAAAAAGCAAAGGTATTTGGAAAATTTTAAGAAGGTTTTTAACCCCTTTGGGTGGTTTTCCCGGGTAAATTTTGGGAGGAATAGTAACCACCCATTACCCCGGGTCGATACTTTTGGTTTGGATAAACCCCCTTTCTTGGGGAACCCCCCCCAGGCTGGTCTGGGAAGGAAAGGTGATTTTCCCCTTGAAAATTTTTGTCCCCCCCCGAACCGTCTTTTTTAAAGGCGTCCTCCCCGCCCCGAAGGGGCCGAAGATAACCTCGGGAAGGGTTTCCCCGAACCTATTCATTGTCGAGGAAAGGAATGCAATGTGATTAAAAACGATTGCCCGGAAAACCCCAATATAGGGAGGAACTGGAGATGCTTTAAAAAATTTGGACTTGACCCCCCCCCCCGGTTCCCCCGGGAGTTTTGGTAGACGATTTGTATTAGTATTTAGAAACAAGGGATTCAAAGGGGGCCCCGAATCGTGTTTATACTTTTGTTATGTTTTACCTCCCCCTTTTGAAAGCTTAAAAAGAAATCCCAAACTATAATTTTCTATTTTAATTTTTTTTTTCTTCCCTTTAATTTTAAATTTTTTGTTCTTTTTAAAAAATCAAACTAGTAAATCGGGCCGTACGTGAAGTGACACGTAATGAAACAAGCGAACCAATTTTAAAAAAAAACCCCCCCCCCCTTTTTTTTTTTTTGGTTTTTTTTTTTTTTTCCCCCCCCCAAAATTTTTTTTAAAAAAAATTTTTTTTTTTCCGGGGCCCCCGTTTTAAAAAAAATTTTTTTTTTTTTTTTTTTTTTTTAAAAAAAAAAAGGGCCCGGGCTTAACCCTTTTTTGGGGGGTTTTTTTTAAAAAAACCCCCCTTTTTTTTTTTTTAAAAAAAAACCCCCTTTTTTTTTTTAAAAAAAAGGGGTTTGGTTTTCCCCCCCCCTTTTTTTTTTTTCCCCCCCCAAAAAGGGGTTTTTTTAAATTTTTAAAATTTCCCAAAAATTTTTTTTTGGAAAAAATTTTTTTAAAAAAGGGGGGGAATTGGGGGGGGGGAAAACCGGTTTGGAAAACCCCCTTTTCCCCGGGGGAAAAATGTTTTTTAAAAATTCTTTTTTTTGGTTTTTTTTTTTTCCCCCTTTTTTTTTTTAAAAATTTTTTTTTTAAAAAGGTTTTTTTTTTTGGGGGTTTTTTTAAAAAATTTTTTAAAGGGGTTTTAAAAACATTGGGGGAAAAACCCCCCGGGTTTGTTTTTTTTTTAAAAAAATTAAAATTTTTTAAAATTTTGGGGGGTTTTTTTTTTCCCCCCCCCCCTTTTTTTTTATTTTTTTCCCCCCCCCCTTTTTTTTTTTTTTATTTTTTAAAAAAATTTTTTTAAAAAAAAAAAAAATTTTTTTTGGGTTTTTTTTTTTTTTGAAAAAAAAACCCCCTTTTTTTTTTAAAAAAAAAATTTTTTTTTTTAAAAAATTTTTTTTTTTTTTCAAATTAAAAAAACCCAAAAAAAAAAAAAAACCCCCAAAAAAAAAAAAATTTTTTTTTTTGGGGGCCCCCGGGGGGAAAAAAAAAAGGTTTTAAAAAAAATTTTTTCCCCTTTTTAAAAAAAACCCGGGGGGGAAAAAAAAAAAAAAAATTTTTTTTAAAAAAATTTTTTTTCCCCCCCAAATTTTTCCCCCGGGGAAAAAAAAGGGGGGTTTTTTCCCCCAAAAGGGGAAATTTTCCCCCCCTTTTTTTTCAATTTGGGGGAAAAAAAAATAAAAACCCCCCGGGGGGGTTTTAAAAAAATTTTTTTTGGGGGGTTTTTTTTTTTTTTTTTTGGGTTTTTTTTTAAAAAATTAAAAAAAAATTTTTTTAAAAAAAAAAATTTTTCCCTTTTAAAATTTTTTTCCCTAAACCCCCCTTTTTTTTTTTTTTTTTTTGGGCCCCCCCTTTTTTAAAAAAAAATTTATTTTTAAAATTTTTTTTTTAAAACCCTTTTTTTCCCAAAAAATTTTGGGTTTTTTTTTTTTGTTTTCCTTTTTTAAAAAAATTTTTCCCCAAATTTTTTTTTTTTTTTTTTCCCCTTGGGGGGGGGGGAAAAAAAAAAACCCCCAAAACCGGGTTTTTTAAAAACCCCCCCAAAACCCCTTCCCGGGGAAAAATTTTTTTTTTAAATTTTTTCCCCTTTTAAAAAAAATTAAAAA
>NC_081352.1:19952939-20096682 GCF_029784015.1 Lycium ferocissimum
TTATTTATCTCCTCTCTCCCTCTCATCTGAATAGAAATACAAAATGAGAGCGAGGAAGTTATTTCCTGGCCTTCGCTATGTGGCTCTATTACAATCTTGTTATTTCTAATTTTGCTTTGATTCTCTGGCTAGGAGAATAGGATCATGAATAACCATGAGCTTAGAAAGGGTAGTTTATAAAGGGAAATTAGTGGTTAACTACTTTTCTAACATTTCGCTAAATTTTCTTCATGGTGAAAGTCGCGTATAAGATATTAATTGTCAAACGAGTATGGGCTGAAGTTTTATATCAATTAATATAGAAAGGCGGCTTCGTTTTGTCAAATCCGAAAAGAATTAATCCACTGAAGCAATTTTTGTAAAAAACCTATGTCCTTTTATACATCATATTTTTTAGAACAAACTCAGCTTTCATCATTAACGTATTCATATAACGTAATTCTCACTCAAAACCCAAAATTGTTAAATTTTCTTTTAGAAAAAGCGATTAATTTAGGTGCAGTTTCTTAAACTCATATAAGGTATTGTGGAAGTACTTTTATTTGAAAACAAACGACACTAAGATATATGATTTATAAAAATAAAAAAAATGATTTTCAGCCCTTTTGAAAATAGCTGCTTCTTTATTTAAGTCTGGAAATGCATTCTTTTATTTATTTGCAAAAGTCCTCTATTTAATTACTTATATACTTTTATGAAATACCTTTTTCTTAAATTATTTATAAGATACTAATTTATTGTACTTCGTCTTAATTTCTAAGATTAACCTAAGTTTGATCGGTAACCGTATTTAATGGATCTTAGAGGATGCCTAATCCCTTCCCTTTAGGATAATTAGAACCCTTACCTAGAATTTATTAGGTTCGTAAGACCTTAAAAAGTAGGGCTTAGCTTAGCAATATTTAGTTAATAATTAGGTGTCCTAATTCACCCTTAAAATAAATTAGGTAGCGACTCCTTAAATAAATGATAGAGGAATCACCAATCTGCTGTACTCCGCTTTGACCCTGTCTAAATGGGGTATAACAATATTGTTGGTGGAGTTGGTGATTTTGCAACAATCCGAAGTAGCTTTGGTAGATTTGCAATTCTAGCCGCCTTCACTTTGTTGGAAATTAGTCTGACAATTTGGTACCTTCGTTCCAACTCTATCTTTATTTTTCGCAATTTAATTTACGCAATTTAATTTGTTGCAATTTATTTTCCTGTGATTTATTTGAGTGTGATTTAAATTAATTCTATTTAATAATGGCGAAGAGATTTAGACGTGGTGCCGGTAGTAGTGGTATTGTTAGGGGTGGGTTTAATGAGGAAACATTTGTGGAAGAAAAACCTAATTTAGGTATTGATGTTGGTGGAAATAATCCACTTTTAGATCATGAGGCAATGCAACAACATTATACCAACACTTTTAATGAAATTGATGATGAAACACAAGCCCCCGAAAATCTCATAGGAGATACAGGTCCTGCACAATCACATACACAAGATAAACCGCCTAGAACTCGTAAGCCAACCGCTAAAATTTAAAATTTTATGACTAAGGATAAGGAAAGCCAAACAGCTAAATGTAACATATGTAAACAAGTATTTTCTTTTAGGCAAGAAACTAGTAAGGATGGTGAAACGGATACACTAAATGGTCATATGAGAAAGAAACATATGGATGTTTGGGGAGAGCAAACGGGTTCAAATGTGGTGGGTATTCAAATGACGATAGACCCACGAACCGGTAAAAATTTTAAGTATGACAAGAAAAAAGAACGTGTAGAAATAACTAAAATGGTAGCTTATGATTGTTTGCCATTTTCCTTTCTTTCGGGTTTGGGATTTGTTACTTACATTCAACGTTGTTATAATCCGTTATTTGAGGGTATTCCTAGAAGTACTTGTATAGCGGATGTTATAAATTTGTATAAAAAAAATATAGATTTTATTTGCGCAATGTATTTAATTCTTTAAACTGTAATGTTTCTCTTACCGCTGATTTGGGTCTTAGTCTTAATAAGTTAGATTTTTTGCTATTACATGTCATTGTGTTGATGATAATTGGGTTATGCAAAAAAAAAGAATTATAGCTTTTTTATATGATGAAGGGAAAGGTCGTCACGATGGAAAATTTTTAGCGGATTCAATGTCTACTATTATGAGATTTTTTAACATTTATAGAAAAACACTTTGTATTACTTTAGATAATGCTTCTAATAATACAAAGGCTATTGGTCTTTTAAAAAGAGAATTAAACCCTCCGCTAAAAAATATTTTTCATGTGAGATGTAGTTGTCACATTTTAAACTTAATTGTTAAAGATGGTCTTGTGTGTTTTGACGATTCTATTCAAAAAGTTAGAGAGGCAGTTGCGTTCTTTTTTGTAATGCTAATAGGGGAAGACTGAGAGATTTTAAGAATTGTTGTGTGAAAAATAACCTTAGACCTAGGAAAATTCAAGTAGAAATTGAGACTAAGTGGAACTACACTTACATTATGCTACAACAAGCATATGAGTATAGGATTCCCATACAACAAGTTCACAACAAATATAATATTAATAATGATGATTGGTTAAATTTTACGCATTGGGAAGATGTTAAGGAACGTGTTGAACTCTTAGAAATTTTTTATAATGCAACTCTTGCTTTTTCTAAACAATTCTATCCCACGGTAATCGAAATTTTAGCCTACTTAGCGGAAATAGCTAGAGCTTTACAAGAGTATAAATATAAACCCGGTTATCAAGCGGCAATTTTTGATATGACAACAAAATTTAAGAAGTATTTTTTCCCATCCCAACTTTATTTATATTGAGTTCTCTTTTAAATCTTTGTTTAAAAGTGTCTTCTACTAAAGCATTGGTTAATCAAATTTATACATTTTAGAAATTGAAGAGGGAGTTGAATCAACTTTAGCTGAAGCCGACCTCGCTATTGATGCCGAGTTTAAAAATGTTTTTAGTCATTATTCTAATTTGGAAGAACATGCTACATCCGTTGCTCCACGCCCTACTACTTCTCAAAGTAGCAAAAAGGGCTTGTCGGGTTTGTCGCATTTAAAAGTCTTACATTCACATCTAACTCCTTCTTGTAATGCAAACTTTGATGAATATCACTTTTATTTGATGCAGCCAAATGTGGATATCAAGGAACTAGATGATTTGAACGTCTTAGCATGGTGGAAGAAATACAAGGTAAGTCATCTGATACTCTCAAGAATGGCTCGAGATATCCTTACGGTTCAAGTATCAACTGTGGCTTCGGAGAGTGCATTTAGCCCAGGAAGACAACAAATTGGAGACCATAGATACTCATTATCCGGATTTAGCTTGCAAGCACTAGTGTGCATTCGCGATTGGATTAGATCGGAGCGACGCAACCAAAGCTTAGAAGCGGTGGAAAGCGAAGAGGAAGAGATTGAAGATTTGATAGCAAGTGGAGCGGACCAAATGGAAGACTTTGAAGATATCTGCATGGCCAAATATGATATGGCGGGAATTAACCAAATGATTGAGAATTGGTGATTTTATTATTCTACTATTTCTTTGTAATTTGTATTATTTGCAAGTTAAAAAAAAATTACAACTTGCAAATAAATGTTATCCAAGAATGAATAAAATATATGGGTCATTGAGCTTTTCTTCTATTTACTTGTGTTCATATTTTTACTTATATTAAGTTAGGAATATACCTAAAATATACTAAGAATATACTTATAATATACATCTACTTAAATTAAAAAATAGAAAGTTATATACTTGAAAAATAACTAATATATACTAAGAATATACTTATAATATAAATATACTTAATTTATAAAATACGAATTTATAAACTTAGAAAAAAATTAAGCTATAAATAACTTAAGTTATAATATATAAGTATATATAGTATACATATAACTTAAACATATATATATATATATACGTATATGCTGTATTGCTGTTAGTCAGTAAATATATAAACTTTACTTATAAACTTATATAACATATGTAAATATACCTACAATATACTAATAAATACTATAATATATATATACTATACAAAAAAAAAAAAAGTTTTGGACACTTTTGAACCGAATAGGTCCGGTTTCGGTCATTTAACCGGTAAATCGGAACCGGTGGCCGGTTCTGATTTTTAAACCGAAAATCAACCGATTTATTAACTTGTTATCGATCCGATCTGGTTCAAACCGATTAACAGGTTTAAATATATCTAATAATTATACATATTAATGAAAAATAACATATACTCGATAGAATAGTCAAAGGTACGTAATACACACATTGTCGTTGTAAAAAGAGAAGTTTGTTGTAGGAAACAGGTCATAATGTAGCCTGCCAAGTTTGACCTAAGATGTGTTCTTAGTAGTTTAGCCCTTGGGTGCTAGACTACTAGATAAACTAGCAGGAGGCTCTTAGCGGCTAACATAGGTAGGTGTTGGGCAGACGTGATGGACTAATATGGTTAGGGTAGGACAACTGTTGAGGCATCCAATTTTGGAAATTTTGCTTCAAGTTAGTCCTCCTCCATACCTATGGCTACTTGGCATTTGCTTTACATGCACGCCGTAACAAATCAATAACCAAATCTATGCCAAACTTAGGCCCCGTTTGTCCATAGATATAAAAAAAAAATCACTTTTTTTTAGAATTTTTATTGCCAAACTTAGGCCCTGTTTGTCCATAGATATAAAAAAAAAATCACTTTTTTTTAGAATTTTATAGTTGGAATTGTGTTTGGCCACAATTTTTGAAATTATAATTTTTGGTGAAATGTAATTGTAAAAAAATAAAAAAAGTAAAAAATAAAAATAAAAAATAAGTCTTTTGAGTTTTTGGTATTCAAATCGCAACTTCAAATCGTATTAAAATCTACTGTAATAACGCCAATGATTCCAGGTAAAAAGTAAAAAAAATTCCTAATAAAGTGAATAATTCTTATGGCCAAACAGGGGCTTAATTTACTGAATTTGCATTTCATCAAGTTAAAGATGATAAAATAAGTTGAGATTTAGTTAATGATAAGGTCGTAAGTTAAAAGGACAGCTGTTCACGGTTTATTTGCACTTGTACGTACGAGATTTCGTTTTCACTTACACGATTTAATTTTTGCACTAATTTAGAGCCCGTTTGGATTGGCTTATAAGTTGTTTTCAGCTTTTTTGAGTATTCAACTGGTCAGTTTAAAACTATTTTGTATTTGAAATAAGCCCAAAAAAATAATTGAATCCGTTTAACTTAACTTATCTAAAACTGCCTTTTTTAAGCCTATCTAAATAGGCTCTTAGCATGTTTATTTGGACTTTTGGTGTCGACCGACAGTTTTTGGGGCTTTTTGATTTTCTAAGCAACGTAGCAAAATTTTAGTTACTGTTAAGTGACGATTGTAATTTGATGACTTTTGTGCGAAAAATAAAGGGAAAAGGGCGCCCCTCTACTATTGAATATTGGCCGCATTTGCCCTCCGTTATATTAGAGGGCCAAATATATCCCTATTGTTAGCTAAGTATTCAAAAATATCTCTCATTTCTAACAGATTCTTACATAAGCAAGTTTAGTCATTGAAATCGAGTGACGTGAACGTCACATGGCATATAACTTATTTTAAATTTTAAATAAAAAGTTCTAATTTTTTTTTAAAAAGAAAAATCCTATTTTCTAAACCCAGCTCCATTCTCTTTTCTCGATCTGGTTCTTCTTCATTTTTTTTCTCTTCCCTTTTTTTTTCCTCCTCCTTGTATGCAATTTCGACATTGAAGTTATCAGTGCATGAAAACCCAAGTTATTTTCTTCAGAAAATTGATCTCGTGGACATTTTCTACTGCTATGCAGTAGATTACACAGAAGAAGAAAGATATTTTTTAATTATGGAAAATAGATTATCCATAATTAAAACTGCCTTTCAATAGTGCTTTTCGTAAAGTTGCGATAACACATTTGGAAAAGTGAAAAGCTTAAATATAGAGTATGAATTGGTCATTTTTTAATAAATTGAATTTTGAATTTGGGGTTAGAAACTTTCTTTTAGCTGAGCTTTTCATCACTCATGGGGGTTCTGTATTTACTCTTTCATTTTGGGCGAAGGGAGATTTTAGTAACCTAATGGGTGGAGAAGGAGGGTACGTTGTAGAGGTTGGAGAGGTGTAAGCTAGGCCATTAAAATTCTATAGGACGTGGCTTCAATCTAAAATATTAAAAAAAAATATATATATATATATTAGAATAAGTTAAATGTCATGTGACGTCCACGTCACCTAAATTAATACGTACCAGCTTTTTATGTAGAAATATATTAGAAATGAGGGATATTTTTGAATACTTTCCTAATGATAGAGGTATATTTGGCCCTATAGTATAACGGAGGGCAAATGTGGCCAATATTCAATAGTAGAGGGGTATATTTGGCCCTTTGCCCAAAAATAAATTGGAAGCTCGGTAAAGAGTCAAATTTGTCCCAGAATTATGCGAAAAACATATTTGTCCTCCATTCGCTATTACTAAAATAGATCAAATTTGCTCTTATTTTCAAACGACAAAAGCTAGCACACATGCCCCGCAATTAAGGATTAATTTTTGTAAACTGAGGGTAAATTTGAACGTTTCGCATAGTTCAAAGGCAAATTTGACCCTTTTTCCTAATTTTGAGTTTTTAAATTATTTTTCTCCTTTCTCTCTCCCTCGCCACTAGCTCTGCCCTCCGATTAAAAAACTTAATTCTTAATCGTGAAACACGTGGCATCACCAGGTACTAAGCTTCCGTCGTTTAACGATAAGGAAAAATTTAGCTTATTTTAGTTCGACAAAAGCATATTTGACCCCAACTATTAACGTGTGATAAATCTATTCAAATTTGAATAGTTTAGGGTCAAATTTGTCCCTTTGCCCTTGAAAGGTTGATGACCATATAATACTTTCTTATCCATTCTTGTTTTCATTAAACAATCAAGAATTTAGAAGCAATGAAATTACTAATGTTATGCCCCTCTCTCTCTCTCTCACTATATACACACACATATTAGACATGTGAAATTATAATATAAGGTCATTTTCTTGTCTGTTTTCATGGTGGGTCTCTTTGTCTATAAGCCACACAGGTTGACAAGAAGTAGAATATGAAGGCAACCTATCCTTACTCCAATTGGAACGTCTTAATCCACTCTCTTCCTTACAAAAATTGCTTTTGTAATCCTAAAGAAGCAAATGGAAGATTAATGTATCTGCCTGTCACATGTGGTAGTCGAGTCGTGGACTTTCCGCAAATAGGAACAAATCAATCAATTTCCAAATAACTTAAGCTGTTTCCACTACATTTTCTACTTTTTGATTCCTTCTTTCTTTCTATTTTTAGCAACAAGTGGTCTTAGAGATAGGAATGAAGAATTTAGTAATGTTTGACGAGGAAATAAACTAAAGAT
Source organism: Lycium ferocissimum (assembly GCF_029784015.1). Classification (NCBI taxonomy): domain Eukaryota; kingdom Viridiplantae; phylum Streptophyta; class Magnoliopsida; order Solanales; family Solanaceae; genus Lycium; species Lycium ferocissimum. Next base: position 19,960,347 of record NC_081352.1, read on the forward strand.
TATAAACTTGATAGGACTTGAGAGAGCTTCATTTCTTGGACAGATTTTAACAAGTTTATATACTAAGAAATTTTTGGTTCGAATAAATTCTCTCTTTTCTTTTCTTATACTGGAGAGACATTAAGAAGACCTCGATTTTGAGTTTTTGACATTACAATCTTAAAATAGATAAAGATGGAAAACCTTAAAAAATTATTACTAAGAAAGTTGCTTCCAAGAAAAGAAATTTACAGAAGTTTTAAGGGTCCATTCACTTTTCTTTCCTAAGGATGTGGATGACAACTTTACAAACAACTAAGAAAGTTGCTCTTTTCGTTTAAATTTTATCAAAGTTATGATATGTAACAAAGGATGGTTTGGTGCTTTCGGTAGTTGCGGGATTATAAATACATAGATTATTAGCAGTTATAACAAAGATAGTATTGTTATGTACTAATAATGTAAGAAATGTTACACAGTAGATTGGATAATAATACATGGGATGTTATATAGGGACTATTTACTTTAAGGGTATTTTTGTCTTTAAATATTTTAGTTTCTAGAGTTCATATATATATATATATATATATATATATATATATATATATATATATCCGGTATAAATAATATATTGGCTTCCAATTAATTTAGGAGTCGTTTGGTTGATGGTTAGGAGGTGATTTATTCATGTATCAAATCCTGCATAATTTGTGCCATGTTTGATAGCATTTTGCTATGTGTAAAATTCAACTCACCAAATACAATGTTTCATTAGCAATTTAGAATCCCGCATAACTAATACATGGATAAGTTATGAGGGCATTTATGTATCATTTTATGCAGGATAGAAGATGAAATAACTAATACATGAATAATTAATTATATTTCTTTACCCCCAAAAAGGGTACAACTGAATTTGTTAATGGTTTAAAGGATATGTGGATTGATTTGTGATATAAGTATAAGTAAAGAACAATAGCTAATGAAATCAAGTAAATCTAAGACAAGAAATAAGTCTGGGTCGTATGAGCTCCGAAGGAATCCTTCGATAAAGATAGCTCCGGATGATCACTTAGCCTCGAGGAACACTATAAACTCGGAACAAAAGAGTATAGAGAACAAGATAAATATGTTGTATTGTTTAAGCATAAAATGTAGTGATTGTTGTATTCTCATAATCAAATGCCCTTACTATGAATGTTGGCCTCTAATTTATAGTGCAAGAATCAGCCCTTTGGCTTTGATTATCTATTAATTATGACTAATAATGAGCCATAAATGTCCACTTAATGCTAACCGTAACGCTTATCTCGGATCTGATCCGATTACATAACGACTCTCAAACGTATTATTCTCATTCAATAACAGACCAAATGATAACCCGTAGTGATTACTTCGGTTGAAATCGAAGTCTTCGTAAAGACTTCTCGTAATGTCTCCATCTTTGCCGCCATATGATATGACATGTGTCAAGTTATGCTTTCCCATGTATACATCTAGTCCCTCCATTTTTCGGTGTAAAGCATTGACTCCGAAGAATGGATTTGAAACGTTACTGAAACCATTCAATGGAGGGCACATGAACCGTCTGGTTTATCTAACTAAAAAGACAGCCGTTGAAATTACTTTAATGCACTTCTGCATGACGCTGGCTGTCAATCATGATACTGGACATAAAGTTGATTTAATTTTGCCTTGGAAATTCGTACCATTTAAATTCCTAACTCTTCAACTTCTCGATTTGAATGTATATAAGGCAAGAAATCATAGCCTACCATCACTAATCTTCTTTCCTTCTTCAGTAAACCCTAAGCTGCAACTCCTAACCTTTGCTTCTTCCGCCAAAACCCAACTTTTTAACCATGTCTTCTCTTCCCTTGTTAACTCAATTTTCTGAAAATTCCGCCTCCTGACCGTCCGATAAAGCTCCAATGAATTCTTACAACCCGAAAGAGGAACTTGAATTTCTTGTTGCCGACATTCTTCCTGTTTGTTTCAAATATCACGACGACTGTCGTATTTCGGCCTACCTAGAATCTGTTGCCGAGATTGAATAGTTCATAAATGCTAAAACGATTCCCACAAAGGCGATGAGATTGCAATTTTGGCTCCGAGATGGGATGCGGATGAACCACCATGTAGAAGGTTACTCCATGACATACACCTATCCGTTTGCCATAGGGTTTTCTTTCCCCATTCCCCAAATCATCTAACATTTTTGCTGCCGATACAAGGTTTGCATTGGGCAAGTTGCGGCACAGGTTTATAGATTAGTTTATTGCATTCTACTCTTGGATAACATAGCCAATGTTTCTTTCACTCTTAACCACTTCATTCATCTGTATGTCCCTGGAGTTATTCAAGGTGGTTTAGTGCACTTATATCCCCGAGGCAGGCACGGTTTGATCGATCCTGAGGATGACTACGATCGAGGCTGGTTACACCGGTTTGTCATGATCTGGACAGACCAGCTTCACTGTCCTTTATCTGATACCTTTCCTGAATCATGGAATCCTGCTCGTAAGTTTTTGCAAGTAACCTCCTTCGTCCTTTTTAATGCTTTTTAACGTTACCCTTAACTTGGCAAACAATTTTTTTTCTTTGCAGCGATTTCAGTTGAACTAGAACTTGTGATAAAGATTTTCGAATGGGTTGTTGCATTACTTGATGCTTCTAACTACCTAACCCGCTCGTGGAAGATTATGACCCCCGAATGGTGGAAAGGCAAAAATCACGGTAAGTCCGAACCCTTTTTTTTATTTGTTTCAATTTGCTTTTTAACCATACCCTCGTTATAGGACGTCCTGTGAAGAAGCCAACTTCCAAAAAGGTTCCTTCCCGAGATGTTGTTGTGGAGAATGTTGCCTCTTCTAGTCAGAAGCGTAAGCAAAAAGAAGCTTTTGCTCCGTCCGTAGGAATCGGCTCTCGACTCCGTACCCGACACCTGCTTTCAGAGGCTTCGAACAAAACTCAACAAGATGTTCATCCTTCAGTAATTATGTTTGATGAGGATGAGCAAACCAATGAAGTTAATAATCTGTCACCTAACAATCCCGATATGGTGATTGAGAAACCATCCGAGGAGCATGTTGCTCCACCAACAAATCAACCTTCAATTGCCCTAACTCCTTCAATCAAAGAGTCGGCTTCGAAGAACACCATTCCACAGGATGAAACTGCCTCTTCGGGGTCGTCACCCCGTCCCAAATCTTATGCTGCCAAGTTAGAGGCATCTTTGACTCATCTGGCCGATGCTCTCCTCCAGATACATATTACTTAAATGCTTTCTTCTTAAATTTTCCTCTTTTTTTTTTATTTCCTTTTTTTTTTTTTTTTTTGTTAAAGGGCCATACTGCCACTACTTCAGCCATAGAAACTGTTCGTTCCTTTGCTTTCTCTCAACAAGAAGTAAATCTTTACGTGGAAAACGAACGTCTCAAAGCTGAGAATGGAAGATTGAGGTCCGACCTCTGGGATTCTGATTCCCTTCAAGCCATCTTGACAATGTGTTTAAACGACGCAAATGATTCTTTAAGAGAGCGGGAGAATTCCTTACAAATACTGACCACTTCCTACATGGGCCTACAAAACAAGAATGCTAAACTGGAAGAAGATATGGTCAAAAATCGTGAACAACTTGTCAGTGTAGAAATTTCCTGTGACCGTTTCAAGGTTCGGTGTAAAAAATTATGCTTCCATCGTGATTTAGCCACACTCGAGATGCGAAGGAAAGATTTTGAAGAAGCTAGTGCCCCCAGATTTGATCTTCCCTCCTCGCTCCTTGAAGTGACAACTGATGTGGAAGCTGCTAAAATAGCTCTTAAAGTTACTAATGATCTCAGAGTTGTCAGGCCGAAGGAGAAAAACCCCGGGACATCTGCCTCATAGGCTTTTGACTATTTCCCTTTATTGCTTTATGGAAAGTTGTTTTGATTCCTTCCATGTTTTGTTCGGTTATTTTAACCGGAATCTTTACTTAACCTTAGCAATAAATTTGAGTCGATTTATGACTTATCATATGTCTTGCTGTTAAATTTCCTTACGAATGTATGCCTTTGTTTTGCTACTTAATTTTTATCCTATTATGATTTGCTATGTACAAATTCTTCGAAACTAACTGCGTGGAATCAGTAAAAAACCGAGACAACCACGTCAGTAACTTCTCTTGGAAGTTACACTTTTAAAAAAAATAATAACTTCCGAATTAAGCGGGAAAATGAGACATCTCCACTTATACATGTTCTAACGCACGTCATATCACACTGTGATTCCGGACATGTGTTAATTTTTTATTGACAAATTGAAGCGGTGAGTGTTCCCGAAGCGTCACCGTAATGATGACAACTTCAACTATAAAAACTTCACCCCCATTTTTACTTTCACTATTCTACCTTCAATCTTCAAATTTTTAACTCTCTAAAACTTCTTCTAAATTTCCCGATCAGCTTCCATCGCTACCATCCTTCTGACCACCTCTTTTCCCAGAACTCTTTCCCTGAGTTGAAATTATGGCAAAAGGTACTAAGAAAAGCACAAACGCTGCTTCTACTTCAACAAGAAACTCCTCCCCTCCTTCTTCTCCGACAACGGCCGTCGGTGCCGGTGGAACTTCAGAACCCAGAGCCTTCAATATGCTTCCTTCATCCTTCAATTTTTCTAAAGAATTTGCAGCACAAAGAAACACAAAAGGTGATCGAGGGGCAACGGTAGAAGCCTATCCATCTTCTACACCTCCTGACATTGGGAAACAAGTTCGGGAGGATTGTGGCTGGGAAATGTCACCGGAAGATGATTCTACTGCTGTTCCTCAGCCAATTTTTGGGAAGATAATTTCCCAAATTATTTTCCCATCGGCCAATGAATCTATCCTCACTTTTCGACCAGGTTTCTCCAATGTATATACTTACCCTTTCACTCTCAAATTCAATCCTCCAATTGACCCTATATTTTAGACTTGTGCCACACCTACAACGTGTGTTTAGCACAAGTTGGTCCATTTGTGTGGAGGCTAATTGCATGCCTTCACTTTTTGACCACGGAGGTTTAGCTTCATTTTACTTTAGATCATTTGATTCGTATACATACTCCCACATTTTTCTGTGGGGGAATAATTCGACCTCTAAAATGCGAAAAAAACCCATTATCTCCAGCCTTGATAAAGATTATGACCGGGGCTGGACGGAACGCTTCGTAGTAGTCCCAACTGCCGAGATCATTCCAAAAGATATAAATTTAACTGTTTCCTTCTCTGCAGCTACCGTGATCTCTCCCGCTACCATCTCGAATCTGCACGAGCGTGTTCAAGCTATTTTAGGGCGTTTTAACCAAAGTCGATCGCTCTTGGAAAATTATTTCCAAAAATCGATGGAAGGCCATCAATCATGGTTGGATTTTCCTTTCCTTCTCCTTTACCTTTCCTTTTTTGACCTTAATTTTCTTTCTTTGCTTATCAGGTCTTTCAAAGGTATCTTCTATTCCAAGGGTCATGAATGACCCTGAATTAGATCCGGAATCTTCTTCTCTTTTAATTTTCCAAGCTGCAGTTCCAAAGAAAAGGACTGCTAAGCCACCTGTTGCACCATCCTCTCCTTTGGCTCCGCAGAGGAAAAGAAAGCTGAGAATAACTGCTCTCCCCGATACTGCCTCAGTAGCAAATAAATCTGCCGAAGCAGTTGAGGCTCCTCCTATCATGGAAATCGATGAGGAGGAGACCGATGACGACATCTCACTCAAGAGGGTAAGGGCCTCTACTTCTCCAATTCCTACTCCAGCAACTGTTTCGGCTACCGTTTCGGCAACTACTCCACCCCCATCAATTGGTCTTGACGACTTTGACTAATTTTTGAGGAAACAAGAGCTGCAGGGAACCTAGAGTCTTTCGTGAGTGCCTCGGGTTTCGAACTTCTTTTGATTCCTCAAGGACTTTCTTCATCTTCAAGATGGACAAGAAGTCACTCTTCTTCTCATGTCAATCTGGTGAATATCTTTCCGGCTCCAAGTGCGGACCCGACCTGGCATAGAACAATAATTATTTCTATTCCTGAAGACATTAATTTTTTGGGTCATCCGGTTAGAGTCGCCAGTTATTTGAAACCTTTAATATCAGAATCTAACAAAGTGAAGATGAGTGGAGTCACTTGAAAGTGCTTAATCAACGAAGGAATGCATGCGTCAAACAAGGTAAGTTTTTAAATTTCCTCAGGTTATTCCTGCATATTTCTTCAATTATCTCCTCTAATTAGTTTAATCTTTTTTTGCACAGTCAACTATTTTGACCGGGGAAGGCCTTTGCCTTTGCCTTAAAGAGAATGATGATTTAAAGGCTCAGCTGGATGCCCAAGAGAAGGAAATTCTTCACCTGAGGCAAGAACTTGAGTGGAGAAATAATCAATCTACAGAGGAGCTTCCCTCAGTAAAACCTGAATTGATTAAGTTCAAGAATGATTGCTCCCGAGCTATGGAAGATCTTGAACGAGTTCAGAATGAGAAGAACTCCTTGGAGAGAGAGGCTGATCGATTTTTTAATGACCTCGAGGGCCTCCGACATGAATTTGATTTCAAAGAAGAAGTTCTGACTTACAAGGAAAAAAATGAATCCCTTCTCTCTGCTAAAGTTGATCAACTCAACTATGAGTTTCTGTAATTGAGGAGGAATGGTCGTCCGAGCTAACTGCTGCTACTCAGCATTTCGAGTAAAATTTGCAGTAGTCTTAACCCGAGAATTGTCAACAAACCAGCATTATTGATAAGTTGAAATTTTATCTCGATGCCTCAATTCGGAAGAACGAAGAGGTTTCAACTCACCTAGATTAGGCTAGTGCTGACTTGAAGGCTGAGAAGGCTTTATCTATTTTAAGGGCCGAATACACTAAGTGGAATGTTCGCAGGTTTACCCTGGAATAATCTCGAAGTAGCCTTCAGGATTGGGATGCAAAGATTGCTGAAGCCAAAAAGCTCGAGGTTCAACCCTATCAACAGATGTTCGCTGCTGAAAGCTCTAAAGATGACCCAGAAGACTCTGGCCCCGAAGACTTAGATGATGTATCTGAGTGATTCATATGTTTGTTTCTTTTTTTTTTCTTTTTTTCTTTTTGTACTTTTTCGAGACCTTTTTTTTTTTTTTTTTTTTTTTAAATGAATTGATCCAAATTTTCAATTATGATCATTTGATACTTACTGTTTTAGCTATCTTACTCAGATATATGTACAAGGCAATTTTCTCGTTTTAACTTAATCCAAAAATAGTTCCTGTAAGTGTTTTTATTTTTCAATTTAACAAATGTATTGGTCCTTTATTTGTGTTTATGAACAAGACGTCTCTTGTTCACTTTGAGCCTGATTTTATTTACACGGTATAACGCCTTTTTAAAAGAAATATTCAGACTTTATTCTGACCTCTTTTTATGCCGATAGTCCCTAGTCGGAGATTGGACGAATTTGATAAAAATTAACATAGTCATTCGGAGGAAACAACTCGGATCATCATTCATTCACACTTCATGAGTTTTCAGACATGGTTCATTCGACCTTTATATCTTTACAACAAAAGTTAACATCGGGGCTAGATTCATTCGATCTTTTTTTCCCCTTACATTTGTAAAAAAAAAAAAAAACTAAACTTCTAACTTCTAATGACACAATTTAAAAATAACTCTGAATTGAGAAACCACTCCGGACCGAGGGTATTCCTCCTTGTATTCGTGTTTGAAGTATGAAAATTCGAATACTATAACAGACTATCGAACCCCATGCAGTCTCCAGTATTCCTTTATGGTAATACGCTTTACATTGTTGCCTCATTAAAAACCTCGCCTGAAAAACCCTTTTTGGGACAGAAATCGGTCTAAGGAAAAAAGAGCGCAACATGTGTTTTCAGCCTTGATTTCCCTTCACTTTGCGGGCTTTACTTCGAACCTTCGGTCGTTTCCCTGCAAAAACTTAAAAACCTTAATGTATCCTAATTTAAAGTAAAACAACACATACCTTTCCTTCAGCAATAGTATCGTTTCAGATGACTTATATTCCAATTATTTGACAGTTTTCGTCCATCTTCAGCTTCCAATTGGTACGACCCCTTCCCCGCGATTCCTGATATTTTATAAGGTCCTTCCTAATTTGGACCCAATTTCCCTTCATTAGGATTTTTGATATTACAAGTCACTTTTCGGAGGACCAAATTCCCCACTTGAAAATGCCTGAGATTTGTCCTTCGATTGTAACATTTTTCCATTCTTTGTTTTTGAGCCACCACTTGTAAGAATGCCATCTCATGATGTTCCTCCATTAAATCCAATTTTACTGCCATAGCTTCATTATTTGATTCATCATTGGCATGACTGAACCTCAAACTTGGTTCTCCCACTTCAACCAGACTTAACGCTTCCGTGCCATAAACCAGAGAAAACGAAGTTTCTCCAGTGTTGATCTTTGTCGTGGTCTTGTATGCGCATAATACCTCCGGTAAGCTCTCTCTCCGCTTGCCTTTTGCAGAAGTTAACCTCTTATTCAAATTCTAAATGATCGTCTTATTTGTTAACTCGGCTTGACCATTTGCGCTTCGGTGATACCGGGTAGAAACAATTCTTTTGATTTTGAGACCATCAAAGAACTCCGTGATTTTTCTACTAGCGAACTGTGGCCCATTATCGCAAGTGATCTCCTTTGGTATTACAAATCGACAAATGATATGATCCCAAATGAAATCAATGACTTCTCTCTCTCTAATTTTCTTTAAAGTCCCTGCTTCAATCCACTTAGAGAAACAGTCAGTCATAATTAAAATGAACTTTACTTGTCTGGGCACTACTGGTAATGGCCCCACAATGTCCATCCCCCATTTCATGAAAGGCCAAGGTGAAACAATCGGATGCAATAATTCTGCCAGCTGATGAATCATGTGAGCATGCCTTTGACATTCATCACATTTTTGTACTAAACTTTTTGCATCTTTCTCCATGGTCGACCAGAAATATCCGGCTCTAATTATTTTTCGAACCAATAACTCTGCTCCGGAGTGATTTCCACAATGCCCTTCATGTACTTCGCACATCACATCATCCGTTTCTCCAGGACCCAAACATCTTGGCAACGGACCATAAAACGATCTCCAGTATAGTTGACCATCAGCTATGCAATATTTGGCCACCTTCGTACGAAGTGCTCTTGACTCTTTTGGGTCAGTTGGAAGCTTTCCATCCTTCAGGTAATTGATATACTTGTTTCGCCAGTCCCAAGTAAAACTTGTGGAATTTACTTCTCCGTGACTATTATCTATAGACGAATTTAGGGGTTGTACCACTTTTCCAGAACTAATTCCTTCAATATCCACGGATGATCCCAAATTTGCCAAGGCATCTGCCTCACTATTTTGCTCCTCGGTCACTTGCCTCACTTCGCATTCTCTAAACCAACTCACTAATATTTGAAATTTATCCAAGTATTTTTGCATCTTTTCTTCTTTTATCCAAGACCCAATTCATTTGATTCACCACCAAGAGCGAATCACACCAACCTTCGATTGATTCAACTCCCAAGCTTTTTGCTAATTCCAAACCTACAATTATAGCCCCATACTCTACTTCATTGTTAGTCAATTCACAATTCTTATTGCCTGCGTAATGACTTCTTCCGCAGGTGTTCTAAGTATGATTCCCAGTCCGGATCCCTTTACGTTGGATGCACTATCCGTAAATAAGGTCTAAACTCTAGACGTAGCACCAGAAGCTACTACAAGCTCCTTTTCCACTTCCAAAATAATTCTCGGAGTGAAATCAGCTATGAGATCAGCCAATACTTGGGATTTTATTGTCGTCCGTGATTATATTCTATATCATACCCACTAATTTCTACTACCCATTTAGCTAATCTACCCGATAATTTAGGCTTATGCATTATATTCCTTAATGGTCAACTTGTTACAACACAAAAAGGATGACATTGAAAATACAGTCTCAACTTTCTAACCGAAGTTATTAAGGTCAATTCTAGTTTTTCTAAATGTGGATACCTAGTTTATGTACTAGCTAGAGTTATACTTACGTAATAAATTGAAAATTGCGTACCTTAGTCCTCTCGGACTAACACAACACTAACCACTACATCCGATATTGCCAAGTATAAAAATAATTTTCCGTCCGCTTTCAGCTTGTGCAGTAACAATGGACTAGAAAGATACTTCTTCAAATCCCTCAATGCATGTTGACAATCCAGAGTCCAATCAAAGTCCTTCTTCTTTTTCAACAATGGGAAGAACTTATGACACTTCTCCGAAGACCTGGAAATGAATCGACTTAAGGCAGCTATGCTTCCAGTTAGGCTCTGCACCGTCTTCATATCCTCAATGACTTCTGGAATCTCTTAAATAGCTTTGATTTTATCCGAATTTATTTCAATTCCTCTGTTTGATACTACAAAACCCAGGAACTTGCCCGAGCCTACTCCAAAAGCACATTTCTCTGAATTTAACTTCATGTTGTACTTCTGAAGCACACCAAACGTTTCCTGCAAATGCTTCAGATGGTCTCCTGTCTCCGAGGACTTAACCAACATATCGTCTATATAAACCTCCATTGTATTACCTATTTGTTTTTCAAACATGCGATTAACTAAGCGTTAATATGTTGCTCCAGCATTTTTTAAACCAAACGACATTACATTATAACAATATGTTCCATACTTAGTAATAAAAGAAGTTTTCTCTTGATCCTCCGTATTAATCCTTATTTGGTTGTACCCGGAGTAAGCATCAAGAAAACATCTCATGCCCGGTCGTTGTATCAATCATACGATCAATGTGTGGCAAAGGAAAAGAATCCTTCGGGTAAGCCTTATTTAAATCCTTGAAGTCTATACACATCCTAATTTTTTTACCTTTTTCAAGCATTACAACTACATTCGCTAACCAATCATGATATTCAACTTCTCGAATAGAACAAATGTTTAATAACTTGGTTACCTCTTCCTTAACAAACCTACTTTTGACCTCTGCAATGGGCCTCCTCTTCTGCTTTACCGGCGGATAACTGGGATCCAGGCTTAACTTATGAGTTGTGATCTCTGATGCTATGCCTTTCATGTCGAAATGGGAACTCGATATAGATCTTCTTCCTCACTAATATCTTCAGTTTCTTCTTCTAACTTCTCCGGGTTTGTAATTTCTGCTTCTTCCGGTTTTTCTGGAATTATACCCTCTAGTTTTTGTAATTCCTATTTATCCAATATATCTTTATTCTTAGAGTCTTTATCTTTTTCCAACGTTCCCTCAATTGCAAACATTTCCTCAGTCGCAGGTTGATCCCCCCGAATTTCCTTAATCCCCTCCGGAGTAGGAAACTTCAGTGTCATATGCAAAGTTAATGGCACAGCCTCTATATCATGTATCCATGGTCTACCAGAAAATGCATTGTACCTCATTACACCGTGTATGACATGGAATTCGTTAGCCATACCGTTACGGCCGCATCAACTAGTAGGATGATTTGCCCTTTTATCGTTTCACTCTCCATATTTAAACCCCTCAAAACTTGAACTGCTGGAACAATTTGATCGAGTAAAGTCATTTGCTATAACACCCTCCATTGGATTATATTGGCTGAGCTACCTGGATCAATCAAAATACATTTAACAAGAAACTTATTAATTTTAACAGAAATTACCAACGCGAAATTGTGCGGATGGGCAATATTCTCTACATCTTCATGATTGAAGGTGACCACCTCATTCCGCAAGTAATCCCTAGATCTCTTCTCTCGAGTCACCGACACCTTTGTTTTTTTTTGAAGCCACGATGGTAGTTTCTGCAACGTTTGCTCCTCCGATAATCATGTTAATAACATGTTGTGGATTAACTGGTTTCGCAGGCTTATTTGCATCTTTATTTTTTCCGTAATTCGCCTTAGACCTATCACTTAAGAATTCTCTCAAGTGTCCTTCCTTTAATAGTCGTGCTACTTCATCTCTCAAATGACGATAATCTTCAGTCCGATTGCCGTACGTTTGGCGATATGCACATATCAACCTCCGATCCCTTAGGTTAGGATCTGTTCGGATATTTTTCGGGAATTTGGCACCTTAAATACTCCTAATTGCTAACACCAACTCAACTGCATCTATGTTGAAGTTATATTCAAACAACCTGGGACTTTCCACATTACTAGCAAAGAAAGTCCCAGGGGCATTCTTATCTTGTAAACCTCTACTTGAAGGTCTGCGATCGTAACGCCTGTCACCACCACCTCTCTCGGATAAGAAAGATCGATTATTCTGCCTTCGCTCCGATTGGAAGTTTGACAGCTCCGGGGCGCCATAAGGTTGATATCTATCTTTTAATGCCTTCTTTGAATCTACTACTCTTTTCGTCTTTTCACTTCCTTTGACTTTTCGTACAGTCCCAGCCGGAAGCTCGAACTGATCATTTTCTAGCTGTATCTTTGACTCATATTGGTTGTGCACATCCGACCATGTTACTACTGGATACTCTAACAAGTTTTCTTTCATTTTCAGTGATGCACTAGAACATCTTGGATTTAAACCCTTAGTAAAAGCTTCCGATGCCCATTCGTCTGGTACTTTGGGAAGGAGCATTCGTTCCTTTTGAAATCTTATCACGAACTCCCCGCAACAGCTCGTTATCTTTCTAGGCTATTCTGAATATATAGGCCTTCCTAGCTTGCACTTTTTTCGCTCCGACATGAGCCTTGATGAACGCATCTGTAAGTATTTCAAAAGACGTAATAGAAAGCTCAGGTAAATGATGATACCGAGTCATTTCTCCTTTAGCCAACGTTTCACCAAACTTTTTGAGCATAACTGACTCAATTTTATCCAGTTGCATATCATTGCCTTTGATTGCGCACATATATGCCGTCACATGTTCCTGTGGATTCGTGATTCGGTCATATTTTGGAATATCCGGCATTTTGAATCTTTTAGGATGAACTTTGGTGCGGCACTAGGTGGAAATGACAATTAAATTGGGTCCCTTTAAGATCGGAGGCGCTCCAAGAATCTGATCTACCTGTGAATTGAAAATATCAACCTTCTTTTCATTCTTTTCTATGCGGCTACTGAGATGAGATCCTGGAGTAACTTTAGAACCTTTGAGGACTCGTTTGTATCCGAACCTCTGCCATTCCCATCACCTCGACCTTCGGTGCATGTCTCGTCATCTTTATTTGACCCATTCGTTCCGCTATCCTTTTCTTGCAACTGCGTAATCGCTTGTTATTGCTTCTCTAGCATATCAAATATCCTGTCCAAATCTGACTTAGCGACCCCTACCCCGTTCTATGCTTCATCTTCGTTGTTATTCCTTCTGGACCCTTGACGCGAAGCAATTTTCCATTTCTGACTTCACCGGTCACTGGATCAAAGACCGGAGCTTTGTTATTGTTGATAATGTGGTTGTTGTTTTAGCATCGTTATGTCCCTAGCTCCCAGACATTTTTGATAAAAATCCGGATACAAGAAAACTTTAAAAAAAACAAGTGAAATTTAAACAAACTACCACTATTATCCTTAGCCCCACGGTGGGCGCCAAACTATTTACCCCTAAAAAGGATACAACTGAATTTGTTAGTGGTTTAAAGGATATGTGGATTGATTTGTGATATAAGTAAAAGTAAAGAACAATAGATAATGAAATCAAGTAAATATAAGACAAGAAATAAGTCAGGGCCATATGAGCTCGGAAGGAATCCTTCAATGAAGATAACTATGGATGATCACTTAGCCTCGAGGAACACTATAAATTCGAAACAAAAGAGTATAGAGAACAAGATAAATATGTTGTATTGTTTAAGCATAAAATGTAGTGATTATTGTATTCTCAAAATTAGATGCCCTTAATATGAATGTTGGGCTCTTATTTATAGTACAATAATCAGCCCTTTGGCTTTGATTATCTAATAATTATGACTAATAATAGCCATAAATGTCCACTTAATGCTAACCGTAATGCTTATCTCGGATCTAATCCAATTATGTAACAACTCTCAAACGTATTATTCTCATTCAATGACCGACCCAATGATAACCCGTAGTGATTCCGTTTCAACTGATTACTTCGGTTGAAATCGATGTCTTCGTAAAGACTTCTCGTAATGTCTCCATCTTTGCCGCCACATGTTTAGCTATTGATACACCACGTGTCAAGCTGTGCTTCCCCATGTATACAATATTCCTGTTAGAAAATAGGTTTCAGAAGTGGGTAACAAATAATCCGACTTTGATATATAGATTAATCTCTGTCATTAAGAAATTTAAGCACCACTTCGTTGCTGCAGGGATAGTGTCAAAATTCCTCCAGGATTTACAAAGCCAATGAAATTCAAGTTTCAGCAATTAACTTGAATTTCCCATGAGAACATAATTGTGTTTTGTAATGAGTATTTAGAGAAGAAGAATTGAAGAAATCAGTGTTTGTGTATTGTGTCTATAGTTTTGAAACAGTAACAGGTATTTATAATACCCTAGGAGTCTGTTCGCAGCAGACATATCTGTTCAAAGAGATTTTTCGTACCAGACACATCTTTTAAGAATAGACACTTAACCAAAGTCCAAGCCCTGCATAATTAAGTAATTTATGCATTATTAATACCTGCATAGCTCTAACCAGCAACCAAACGACCCCTTAACGCATGAAACAAGAATTTGTATTTTTACAACATGTTTTTCGAAATCACAAAATTGGATTATTTTTCTATTGAAATGCAATTATGTCGTACTAAGAGCTTGTTTGGATGGGCTTATTTTAAGCAGCTTATAAGCTGCAAACAGCTTATAAGCTAAAAAAAAAATAAGTTGGGGTAACCTAACTTATTTTTTGTTGCTTATAAGCTGTTTTCAGCTTATAAGCTACTTTAGATAAACTAAGTCAAATTGGTCCAATTATTTTTTTGAGCTTATTTTAAGCACAAAATGACTTTAAAATGCATACCAAACACTCAAAACGGTAAAACGAACATAAAGCAACTTATAAGCCAATCCAAACGGGCTCTAAGTCACTAACCTAGTAACCTGTCGCTTTGAGAGTAGAATAGTTACAGTAGAACAGACAATTATAGATCAAAGAGGGGCCTAAGTAGTGAAGTTTTTATATCATTTTTTCCTTAATTATTCTTTCATCATTTTGGGTCCCAAGAAGAGGTAGGAGAGGGGAAAAGAGACAGGCATGGTGGACATCATTATAAAGTAACGAGAAAGTGTTAGTGCTAACATTATAAATTCATAATAATGTCTGACCTTAATTATAATAGTAAATTAATTAATACCACCCAGAAGGAAACGAATGGTCCTAGTTAATTGTGGCTGCCGTGGCCCCCTTCAAACCTTACCATTAATAATTTAATATAACATATGTGTGTCTTTAATCTTTCCCAACTTGGAAAGATTTGGAAATGAAACATCCAATAGGAAGCAATACCAGTACTTTGTGATTAGGATTCCCAAAAGAAGACATCTCTTTTAAATACGAGTTTAATCTTCAGCATTAACGTTTGACGGTATATAATTGTTACCCCATCAAATTGATATGCAATTAAATATACCAACAAGGGTCCTGGTATAATGGTTGGTACTACTCCATTCTTAACCAAGAGGTCTCGAGTTCGAGCCCCTTTGGGTACGAAGTCACCATTGTTAGGGAGTGCTTTCCCTCCAATGTGGGACTACCCAACACGAATTCTGATTTAGTCGGGCTCCAATGCGAATACCTGACACCGGATGAAAAAAAAAAAAATACAATTAAATTTGGGTGTCGAGCTGCACAAGCCTAATCAAAGCGAGTTTATCTTTATTATAACATCAAAAAAAGCTCAATTGAGTATGCAACAGTATCGAGCCGAGCCCAATCAAACTTTATTAAAGTATAACCAAGCACGATCAAGCTGAGCTACGCCCGAATCGTGATAATTTCATGTTGTGTTAGGTCATTAAAAAAATATTTTATAATAAATAGATGGATTAAAGAATATAATCATTACTAATCTGAGTTGGTATTTGCATTTAAGTATGATTGAGTTATTTATATTATTAGTTTTAAATTAGAATTCAAATTTAAATTAACTTAGTATTAACATAGTAGGAAACTTTCAAGTAAGAAAAAAAGTAACAATAAAATTCAAAAAATTGTACCATATTAAATTTCTTTGACCACTCATAAAGTAATCTTAAGGAACGATGTCTCTGATAGTTTAATTATATTTGAATAAATTAAAGATTTACAAAATGATTGTATAGGGCAAAATTCGTAGACACCAAATGGACGTATCAAAAGGTGACATGTGGAGATAGTAACATGATAGATTCGATTCAGCAAGCGAGGGGCTTCGGGAAAGCATGCGACGTTCTGGAGAAGTGGGTAACCGCTACCGGAGACAAAAACTATAAAGGGCCTGGACAAGCATGCCAACTCACCGATCAAACATCATTCAATGCAGCCGTTACAAGAAGACTTTGCACCTTCCATGGGATTTTAATATGCATTATTGTCATCTTTATTGTCCATCATTATATGACATTAATTAATAATATTAATGGGGCACGATTCATGAAACTTGTACCCCCAGCTCAAGTATAAATAGAGCTTCTCATTTCATTATAAGGGGCATCTGAAAATATATACAACAAATACCTTGCTCTTATTTTGGTCTCAGTTCCTAATTGCTCTTGTTCAATTAAGCAAAGTTCTGATTGCTCGCTTGCCCGAAGACTCTAGTTTAAAGGCTTCTCCAAGGCTCAGGCTATTCTAACTCCTTATTTTCAATTAAATTTCGTTCATATTTGCGTTCTATCATTATTTTTCTCATTATTTCGATCATATTGATCCACATGTCCTTGACCATATATATAAATTCAACTCCACCAATTTTCCGTGTAAACAAAAATAAATATATTATAAGTATTACTAAATATTAAATTGGCACACTACTGAATACATATAATTAAGCTAAATGGATAAATTCGAGCATAAAAGTAATTATTAGACAAAAAGGAACTGAGTCCAAACTTGATCGAGTTGAGCTTTGATTGAGCTTTTAACTTAGTTGAGCAAAGCCAAGTTAATTTTGACTGAAATCAAATCAAGTCGAGCAAAGTTTATAATTGAATCGAGTCGAATTGATCAATCGAGCTAAAATACAAATGAGTCGAGTCGAGGCTCATGCCGACTCGTTGAACAAGCATAGTAACAACAATTAATTATCTATATCGTACTCCTAATGAAGTAACATAGTAACAAGCCTAGTAACAACAATTAATTATCTATATCGTATTCCTAATGAAGTAACATATTAAAATGCCTAGTAACAACAATTAATTATCTATATCTTACTCCTAGTGAAGTAACATAGTAACAAGCCTAGTAACAACAATTAATTATCTATATCTTACTCCTAGTGAAATAACATAGTAACAAGCATAATAACAACAATTAATTATCTATATCGTACTCCTAATGAAGTAAGATAGTAAATCAACTGAATTACTTGATAATAAACGATTAAAACGTATGATAATATAAACTATTTTTCATATTGTTATTGAAATTTAGTTGTCCCTTAACTATTACTCTCTCCGTCCCAAAAAGATTGACACCTTTCTATATTTAAAAACAATTTAACTTTATGAGATGATTTACAGCTACACAAATATCTAAGGCTTGTTTTGAACCACACATTTCAAAAGTCTTTCTTTATTTCTTAAACTCTGTGCCAAGTCAAACTAAGACAATCATTTTGGGATGGAAGGAGTACTATCTTTCTCCGCCTATTGTTCTTCTTGTTTTCAAATAGGGAAAGGGTCAAATTTACCCTCCAAGTATGGATTATAGTTTAAATTTGCCCTCCATCAAAGTTTGGGATCAAATTTGCCCTCTCCGTCAAAGTTTAGGATCAAATTTGCCCTCCCTGTTAAGATACTTGATAAAATTTGCCCTTCTATGGATGTAAGTCTGACTTGGACTCCACAACACAAAAAAATTAGCCACGTCGAATTCACATAGGCTCCATGTAGACTCCCAAACCCAATTCTCTTTTTAGCCCGTTTCTCAATCTCAATTCTCTTAATCCGTCCAGACTATTACTGACACTAAGGCATCATGTAGTAATGTGAAAAGCTGGAGTTTTAATCGCATCGAGGTACACACGTAATGCATGTGATAAAATAGGAGGCATGTAAGAAAAATTTACGCAAAGAAGAACAACAAATGTTTAATACGAGCAAGGATTCGTTGTTCTCTCCAGAAACATAGAATTTATCTGACCAGCAAAGCTTTCTTGAGCATGACATCTATCTTAGGTGAACTTCGATAGAGCTAACTTAACTCATTGTTGTCGCCTCCTTGTTAGAACCTCTCAAAAACTATTCAAGAGAATTGAAAATGGATTTTCATTGATGAGAACTGAAAATGGATTTTCAAAACTGAACTGCGCAAATTTATTTTGTTGTCTTGTTATCACTTTTGCAGGATTTTCTGATCTTACTTTCGGTATACATTTAGGAATGTAAAATGTTTTCCTCTGTTCAGAAATGCTCTGAAGAGTTCATGAAAAAACCTTCATTATGACAAAACAAATGCTGCAAGGGCATTTTCAAAAGAGAATTAGGATTGAGAGTCTATGTGGAGCCTATGTGGATCCGACGTGGCTAATTTTTTTGTGTTGTGGAGTCCAAGTCAGACTTCCATCCATATAAGGGCAAATTTATCACCATCCAAACGCGGAGGGCAAATTTGATCTCAAATTTTGACGGAGAGGGCAAATTTGATCCCAAACTTTGACGGAGGGCAAATTTAAACTATAAACCATACTTGGAGGGTAAATTTGACCCTTTTCCCTTTCAAATAACATTATCCTTTTTTATTTATTTATTTAAGTTATATATTGATAGTATAAAGATCTTCTTCTTATTAATTTTAACTTGGAATGTACATAGCAGATTGATTATTGTTTTTTATCAAGTAATATTTATTATTATTTAAGTTATATATTGATAGTGTAAAGATCTTCTTATTATTAATTTTAACTTGGGATGTACGACATAGCAGATTGATTATTATTTTCATCAAATTATCACGTAATATTTATTATAGAAATTTTATAATTACTATATAAGTGATTTTATGGTGCAAATATCTTTTTACAGCACTAATACATGCTAACTCTAACCCATTTTTAATGTACTTTAATATCTAGACGCACCTATTAAAAATATTTAATAGTAACATTAATTATATATAAGAGTCTTATAATTAAGTTACCCACTATACATCTTTAAATTAATTTTCATCTCTTCTCAAACTTTTTAGATCATTTATTGAAGTAGTAATAACTTTTTAAAAATAATCAATACCTTCTTAATTTTCTGAATGAATAATTATTATAATTTAAATTTTAAGAATTAAAAGGACATTAAATTTCTTCTTATAAACTCCATCCAACACCCGTTTAAATTCTGACATTTTTGGATGATGTGTTTAATTATCTACAAATCTAGCTAGCTATCATATGCCTACGTTGCCTTTATCATGTGTTTAATGCCTATGTCACCTTTTATCATTTCACCACTTACTTCGTCCAGCTCCACGCTCTTATTCTTCCGGTACTATCCACATTCTTTTCTCTCCTTACGTTTTTTCATTCTTTTATTATTTTTGGGTTTTTTACACATTTGAACCGCTCGGCCAAATATAATAACAATCGCAAACTAATATACTAAATATTAATTACATAAAATTTTCCTTATTTTCCTGGTTGTCTTTTGAGCCGAGGGTCTTTCGGAAACAGTCTCCCTACCTTCCAAGGTGGGAGTAAGGTCTGCGTACACTTTACCCTCCCCACACCCCACACCCCACATTGTGGGATTCAACTGGGTATGATGTTGTTGTTGTATTAATTAAGTAAAATATTCTATAGGAAACCGCCTCTTTACACCACAAAGGTAGGAATAGAGTCTTGTACAATTAAAACTACTTGAGAGTCTGACTTCATATTTTAATTTCAAATTAGCGCTTGTTTATGAAATCTCCACAAAATTTCAAATTCAACTTCAAATCATATCTCGAATTATCTAAAAAGTAGGATTCGAATTCCAAATTGTGAATTTTCAATTTTTTAAATGTAAAACTTAATTATAAATTTATATTTTGTAAAAAAAGACTCATAATTTTATATTTTGTAAAAAAATTCATGCTTGACGTGAAGAGATTGTCCGTATTATATAAAAGAATGATATTAAAGAATAGCTAGTTAGTACTATTTTAAATTTTATGAATCACTAGATCTTTGTAAAATTATGTGTATTTAAAAATTTAATTTGTTATAACATGTAATCGTGAGCATTTATTCATAAAAAGAATATGGAGATATGTAATTTATGAATATAGCACCTTAGGATATTCTAATACTATGAACTATGATTTGCTCATTTAGTAAATGATATAAGAGTTGAGAGAAGTTTTAATAACAACAACAACATACCCAATGTAATTCCACAAGTGGAGTCTTGAGAATAGAGTGTACGTAGACCTTATCCCTACAAATTATGAAAATTTCATATTTATGAGAAAAATATAACTTGAAAAATTTAAATTACATATTCAAATAAAATTTTCAATTTCAAGTCGACCTGATTTTAGATCGAAATCATGTTTAAACAGATTCTAAAGGAGAGAGCACGCGCTAAAAAGACGAGAGTGGAGAACGTTTTGTTTTGGGGTTAATAATACGAGGTACTACATGGTGAGAAAGCATTGGTCGATGAGACAAAGGATGGGCCCTACTCCCGTACTCTTGGATTGGACTATTCTGGAAAGTATTTCCTTTTATTGCAATTATTCCAATTTCCTTTTTCTGAAATCAAACTCTACTACCCTTGCTCCTGTGGGCCTGACTCTGCAATTATTTTCTAAATTACCCCCTGTCCACTCCTAATTTACCTTTCTTATTTACCAAATGGTAAAAGCAAGATAAAAACAAGTGCACTGACTGCAAGTCTGCAACCTGGTAATTAAAACGAATCTAGCAGTCAGAAAGAAAATCTAATAAGTGCTTTTTAAATTGTTTATTTTTTTAATAAGTATTTATTTTAAAAAAATAAGGTGTTTGATCAAGCTTTTTCTGTGAGGAAAGAAGAGCCCGTTTGAATGGGCTTATAGCTTTTAACTTATAAGCTAAAAGCATAAGTTAGAAATTTTAACTTATGGCTTTTGGCTTATTCTTACTATTTTGGCTTAAAAATAAGTGTTTAAAAGCACTTTTTTATTTTACTCAAATATTATAAAAAGTTCTTAAAAGTTATTGGCTTAAAAACACATAAAATAAGCCAATCCAAACATGTTCGAATAGCTTTTGGGGAGTAGCAGCTATTTTTTAGAAGCTAAAAAAATAGCCTTTGACTAAAAGCATTTTTTTAAAAAGTATTTTTGAGAAAAATAAATTTAGAAATACTTTTTAAGAGCTTTGCCAAATATTAATTGCTGCTCAAAAGCTTTTTTTAAATCAATTAGTCAAATACAAACTGATTTTAGTCAAAAGTACTTTTTTAAAAAACACTTTTTAAAATAAGCTGATTTTAGAATCTTGGCCGAGCAGGCTATTAGTAAACTATACCTTATTTATTGTTTTTCTCAATAAAAAGATAAAATGAGCTAAAGTGACACTTATTTTGGAGCGGAGGGATTATTAACCTATTGTTATACCTATTTTTGCGTTTGAATCCTAATAGAACTTCGACTTGAAAATAATTTTAAACCATGATATAAAATTAATCGATAAATTCAAAAAAAAAAAAATGAAAAATTTGAACACATGAAATTTACTCATTCCATAGTAGGGCTCCGTTAATGATAAAAGCAAATAAGAGACGGCTAAAGAATAAATGAACGAAATACGTAGCTTGGAGAAAACTTAATTAAACACGAATAATATAGAGACAAACTTAACATTTTCCCCTAAACTTAACATTTTCCCCTAAACACGAAATGTTAATTACAATTGGGAAAAGGGTCAAAAATACCCCTCTACTTTGAAAAAAGGATTAAAAATATCCTCCGAATTTATTTTGGGTCAAAAATACCCCTTCTATCCTTAAAGTTTTCAAATATATCTCTGTCTTGACGGAAATTATCCCTCAAAATAAGCCGAAATTATTTTTTAAACCCGCTCTATCATTTAAACCCGACCCAACTAATAACCCATAAGATCCCCTTAGTCCCCCAATACGTAGGTTTAAAGTTTGAGGGAATTGGGAGAATAAGAGGATCTTATGAGTTATTATTTAATTGGGTCGGGTTTAAATGATGGAACGAGTTTAAAAAATGGTTTCGGGTTATTTTGAGGGATAATTTCCGTCAAGACAGGGGTATATTTGAAAACTTTAAGGATAAAATGGGTATTTTTAACCCAAAATAAATTCGGAGGATATTTTTAGCCCTTTTAGCAAAGTAGAGTGCTATTTTTGACCCTTTGCCCATTACAATTAGCTAAAAAAAAATGTAATTGAGTAGTAAGTCATCCATCAAGTCTTGGTGCTTTCAATTTCCATAAGTGGCAAGTACAAAAAAAAAAACAAAAAGGAAAAAAAAAGAGGTAGGTGATATCATGTATGGAGGGAATGCTTTTCGATTCGGTTAACGTCGGAAAGTTGCGTAAGAAAGAGGTGTTTCTTTCTTTCTTCTTTTGTTCTACATTTTCCAATTTTTTCTTTTCTATTCTTTTCTTTTTTGTTTTTTAACCTTTAGATTCTTTGGCCTATAAGAAAATATCAGATAGATTTTGATACCAGAAAAGTTGCTGGTACAGAGTCTTCCTTTCATCAAAGAGTATAATCAGAAAGGTTAACTATCTTCCTTCATCAAAGGTTAATACATAAACAGACAACACTAAGTAGTATATTATAAATTGGATCTAAAACCAAGAGCAAAAGTATGCAGGAATGATATTCTTTCTTTTAATTCATTTAAGATAGAATGCAACTTGGTGTATCATGTTTGACTTACTTAAAAGAGAATGATATTTTGTTATATGTAACTTTAATTTTTATCTTACCCTTAATGATAACTTTTCTATTTTAATTTGCGTGTCTTACGTTCATTTTTAGTTTATTTTAAAAGAATATCACTTTCTATATTTAGTAAATTTTTAGTTTCAATGTCACAAGACATGTTTATAAAAACCACAAATTCAAAACATATTTTGATATGTTAAATTTAAGATCTTAAGATTAAAAAGTATTTTTATTTCCTGAATTTTTTTTTCCAGCTAAACTAAGATACATAAAATGAAACGAAGTGATTACTGTTGAGAGTCATTACGTAAATAAAAATGTTTTTATTTAATAGTTCAAGTTTTAAGATGAGATAATCACGTAGTACATCAACAACTACTTTTGATACGTTACAAAAGTATTTTTTCTCTTTTTAATATCTGTATGGTATCAAATACCGTCATAAAATGAACGGAAAAGGGTTAGATTTGCAACGGTATTCTAAAAACAAAAAGAGTTACATTTGCTCATCGTTATACTTTTCAACATACATGTCCTTACCGTCCAACTTTTAGCCATATTTCCCCACTAATCCGTTAAATCCTCATAACACCACCTTAATTTTGCTCCGTCGGTTTACCAACCCACCCCCCCCCCCCCCCACACACCCTCCCTCTCTCCCTCCCTCGTCCACAATTAAATCGGATCACCATTTTAAGCCCAAGCAAAACCTGACCCACTAACCAAAATAAGCCCAACTAAATTATTTTGAGACAAGTAGCTAGAGAGAGGGAAAAAAAAAGTTGGGTTGGAGAAATGGCCGGGCATCTAGAACTCGGGGTGCGTGGGTGGGTGGGGTATTTAACGTTGGTGTAGGCTGCTTTCGGGTGATTCTTCCCAAAATAGCCTCGTCTATTTCCTGTATTGGGCAGCTAAAAAGGTGAAATAACACAAACAAGATCTAGTAAAATACTAAGTAGCAGTACTTCTTCTATACTGAGGAGTATAAAATAGAGTAGACATATCCATCATCTCTCTTCTGAAAAAACCTCCCCAACAACTTGACAATATCTCTATAAGTCGTAGGTTTCATATTCTTTCAATATACTCCAGCACAAAAAGTTTCGTTTTTTTCAACATTTCATACATCTCTTTTAGACAAAACGGGCAAAACACATGAGATTATAAATATAGGTTTGGTTGCAACTAAAAACTAGGCATAGCAATAAGAGCTAGCTAGCTAGTATAAAAATTACGGAGACAGTTCATTCTGGTTCTGTCGACAGATCGCCTTTCCTTACAGAAGAAACTAAAAAATGTGGAATTTAAACGATTCTCCGAATCAAAGAATGGAAGATAAATCAGAAGAAGGATGTTATTCTCCTATTGAAGTTGATCCAGATGATGAGAAAGGTAAACAAATCGGATCGGTATCGAATTCAAGTTCATCAGCAGTGGTGGTTGAGGATGGTAATTATTCCGAGGAAGAAGACGGTGAAAAAGGTAAAAAAAAGCGGAGTAATAAAATTTTCGGTTTTTCAATTAACGATGACAACTTCTCATTGGAGAGCGAACCGCGGGTAGTTACACGGCAGTTTTTTCCGGTGGATGATGAGTCAGAAACTGGTACGGGTGCGGGTGCGGGGTCCACGAATTTTCCAAGGGCTCAATGGGCTGGAATTAAGTTTTGTGAATCCGAGTCGCCACTTGACAGTGCGCTAGTGGGTAGCCCAATTGAGGTGGTGTCTCAGCAACAGCCAGTTAAAAAGAGCCGACGTGGACCACGGTCTAGGAGTTCACAGTATCGTGGTGTTACTTTTTACCGGAGGACTGGTCGGTGGGAGTCACACATATGGTTAGTATCAATTTTTTTCTTTAGAGTTTATTTTGTGTGAACTGATGAAATTTTTATATTATCAACTTAAGTTGATTTACAAGGTAATTCTACATATCAAGTTCGATATGTTAACCTTGAGAATAGAGTAAAAAAAAAATACTAGGGTTGATTTCTCAAATCGTTAGTCAACGAACACATATTATCTCATAAAGTCACTTTTTTTCTTTATTTCATTTCCTTCAATAAAGAAAATGAGTTTATGAGATAATACTAATATTAATTAAGTGGGCATCTGAAAAATCAATTCAACTATGACTGATTAATTAGCATATATAACTTAAATTCTTAGCATATATAACTTAAATTCTTTTTCTTTATGTTAGTTCATTCCTTCCACAGAAATTTATCCATACTTATTATAGTTCATGTTCTAATTTGGTTCAGGGATTGTGGGAAACAAGTGTATCTAGGTACGTTTAATTCTTTTTTATCTGAATTGAAGTTTTTAAATTTATGAAGATTCTTTATTGTTGCTGATGTCCTTGAAGATCAATCTGATATTGCTGTGTAGGTGGATTTGATACAGCACATGCAGCAGCTCGGTGAGCCCTTAATTCTTGCATTTTTCTTTGTATTTAATACAAAATAAAATGACTTTCTTGCGAAAATTATTTTGACTTCCGTCACACCAAACATATTCAAAAACAAAAAAGATAAAAATCACTTTTTTTGGAGACTGAAGGTTTGGAATGTGTTACAGTGCATATGATAGGGCAGCAATCAAGTTCCGGGGAGTTGAGGCAGACATAAACTTTACCTTAGAGGATTATGAGGAAGACTTAAAACAGGTATGCAAATTAAATTTGATAAGTTCAACTTATTTGACTTAAACTTATTGTACGTTTTAAATTATGAATTCAGAATTTAAACATTTATAAGAAAATTGATACATGTATATACACATTTATATTTCGTGCCAAAAATATTAAATTCAGTTGAACCCATGAATTTGCATTAGAGTGACAGACACTAAGTAGGCGTTTGACCATAGATACCAAAAATAAATTTACTTTATTTTGAATTTTTTGAAGTTGGAGTTGGAGTTGTGTTTGGCCATAGTTTTTGAAATTGTAGTTTTTGGTAAAATATAGTTGTAAAAAAGTGATTTTTTTTTGAAAAATAAGTTTTTTGAGTTTTTGGTATTCCGGAATACAACTTCAAGTTGTATTTAGAATATTTATGGCCAAACTCCCAACAGTGAAAAGTGAAAAAAAATTCCGGAAAAAAAATGAATAATTTTTATGGCCAAACGGCACCTAAAAGAAAGCATGCGGATGTGTTTTTACTGTGTGTCTGTCTGGTTGGAGTACTTTACTTTCGAGCTTGCCTTATCATCAACAGTATTTTGCTTCACATTTTTTGGTGTCAAAATTTAGTGGACAACATGATGGAAATTGGAAGCAAGTATATAACTGTTTGACATTCTTTTTTTTCTGCATAATTTGTTTACCTTTTTTTGGGGTATGTTGTCACAGATGAGCAATCTAACCAAGGAAGAATTTGTGCATGTACTAAGGAGACAAAGTACTGGTTTTCCTCGAGGAAGCTCCAAGTATAGAGGAGTTACTTTGCACAAATGTGGTAGATGGGAAGCTAGAATGGGACAGTTCTTAGGCAAAAAGTAAAGTTAGAAAAAAAAAAAAAAATCTTATCCTCCTTTTATATTCTCCTAGATGATTGAATAAATTAAATTTTCCAGGAGTGGAATTATTGACCTTTATTTCATTATTGAATTATAATTTTTTGGAACAGGTACGTTTATTTGGGTCTCTTTGATACTGAAGTTGAAGCTGCCAGGTGTGTGGTTGCACTGCCTAGTTATTTTTTTTATTTTTAAAATATTATTATTAAATAGCCTCCATTAATTATTGATATGCAAAGTTACAATTTGAGTTTGGCATCTCAGTTATTCTTATTTCTCTACTACTATTTTAAATGTTTTACATTTTTTGCACTAAAACTACTACTACTAGTAGTCTACTACTACTTTTTTAATGAGGGCTTTAAAATTTTTATTGTTGGGGCTAAAGCTTACACTCTTAATTTTTTTTTCTTCTTTAATAGGGCTTATGATAAAGCTGCTATCAAGTGTAATGGGAAGGAAGCAGTTACCAACTTTGATCGTAGCATTTATGAAAATGAACTTAACACAACTGGTAATTACACTTTTTTTTGCTTGCTAATTTGCATTTGGTCTCAGTATGTTGTGATACTTCAATGTATTTACAATGTCAGTACATCAAAATTAAGACAAAAGCAGATGCAAGGCATTGATAAATGTGCTTTTTCCAGAATCTAGTGATAATGCAGCCGACCACAATCTTGACTTAAGCTTAGGAGGTTCGAGCTCAAAGGAAGGTAGCCGAGAAATGAGGGACAATAATAATAGGGGTCAAAATCCTTCATCTTTGCAATTGGATGTCCATTGGGGCCACCAAGGTTCAAGGCCTAAGGTACATACATAGCATAATGTTTAGCTTAATCTTTTTTTCGTTCCCATTCGGTGTTCGTTATTCGCAATTGGAGTCCGAGTAATCCGGATTCACGCAGCGTAAGGACTATTTATGGAAAAAACGCTCCCTAAAAAGATTTTTTTTTATACTCAGGGCTAGCTTGAATACAAGACCTCTGGTTTAGCTTTATTTTTTTTTATTTTTTTTGGTTTCCCAACTGGTTCGGTACCAGCATTGGGGCGCGACTGATCCGGATTCGCGCCGCATACAGATCACTTAAGGGAGAAACACTCCCTAACAAAAAAATTTCATATTCAGGGCTCAAACTCGAAAACTCTGATTTAGCTTAATTTCTTTGCATTATCTAAAATATACTTTAGGCACTTCATTTTCGACATTTCAAGGTTAGTTTCTGTTCTATAATTTTTTTACGGTTTTCCTTTAAATTGTCGTATATATTGAAATCGGGTATATATAGTCTGACCTTTTTTTGCAGTAGTGCTTGAATATCTTTAATTTACTGACATTTTGTTATACATGTTTTAATTTTCCTTTAGCTACCAAGCTCAATCGGTTTTGATGCCCAAAGAAGAGATGGGTATAATGAAACTGAAACATTGCAGCTGTTGAGCCAAACGCACCTAAATTCTCCAAGCACATTGCATCCAAATATCAATGAAATGCAAAGGTTTGGCCAATTTATTAGACATGGGGAAAATCATATGGTTCAAGTGTATCCGGGGCAGTTCAACTCATATCAAGTGAGTTCCCAAATTATTGCACAATACTCTCTTTGGTCATCTTTAAATGTTGTTTTAACCAATAAAAAATTAGTACATTGCTTTAGGAAACTAAAAATTTACTTAATTGTTTTCTTTTTTCCAAAATCTACGCTTACTTCAATAAATGATCTACTCCATATTGTTGTTAGATCTTTCAACAGTTTCTACTCATTTTGAGGAGACATAAAAAGGTTATTTAACCTTTATGATTAATGTCATTAAATGATTGTCTTTATGATGTCAAAACCTTAAGCAACATTTAAAAATGACCGGAGGGAGTGATACAAATTGTTGTACCGTGTGATCAATCAAATCACCTGGAGAGTAGGTGATATTTTAATTTGGACCTCTTTAGCTCCTCCAAGTTAAACTTTGTGACCACTTTATTCTAAAAAATTAATTTGTTAGAGAAAACACATTTTTAATTACTTTATTATATTATGTATCAACGCAGATACAGACTCCAAGTAGCAGCAATGTGGGCCAAATTGGGGCAACGAGTAATTCTCAAGAATGGTACCCCAATTATCCTCGTCATCATCAAATATTTGCAACTGCTGCAGCATCATCAGGATTCCCCCAGCAGATAATAAGACCTCAAAATTGGTCTCAAAATACTGGCTATCATCAAACTTTCAATAGACCTTCTTGACCATTCACCACCCAAAAAAAAAAAAAAAATGGAATTAGCTACCCGCTAAACTTGCTCGCAGCCAACAGAAATTTATGATAATTCGTTGCTAAATAAGATTAGCTACGGAATTTGTCCGTTAATTTTTTTTTAAGAAGTGATTTTCTCCATGTTGTTTTCTATTCTTTGTAAAGAGTAATGTTGAGATTCTTAATACTCTAGAAAGATAAACAAACAGATTGGTAGCATATGTTAACCAGGGTGTTTGATTGGAGCCAAAAAAAAAAAAAAAAGGGGGGTGGAAGAGGGTTTTGGGAAATTCCAACCCTTTGGAAAAGTAAAGTCTAACCTTTTTTGTATTTTTTGTATTTTTTTTTTTTTTTTTTTTGTTGTTGTTGTATAAAGTCTTATTATTGGTACGAAGTAACTGAGAGCCTTTGGGTTCAATCTTGCACCTCTAAATTTAGTTTTGTCGCCCTGTCTTGTAATTTGTTAACTTTCCTGAAGTTTCTTTTGTTTATTGTTTGCTTATATTTGTCTTTGTTCATTTGACTTGTTAAAAAAAAACCATATTTTCTTAGAAGCTTGTTATCTAATCGAGCAATGGCGGAAAGTGAATCTTCAAAAACACAAACAAATAAAAGCTGTCATATTAATTAGCCTACAATGAAGAAAAAGAAGGAAAAAAACATAAATAGAAGTCCTCCACATAGGAGCTTAAATCCAAAATAAGGAGTGCAATGTGTTTAAATGTGTGAGCAGCCATCTTATCTAAAATTTAAGTTATTATAGAACACATTTTTTATTTTATTTGATATATATTCAACATGCGTCTTCACATGTGAGCTCGATTCTTTCTTATATGTCAAACCCGTGAATGGTGTTTTCTTAATAATAGGTGGCGGTAAGGTCAATTCAAGACTTCTTGTCCGCTTTGATACAATGATGAATTGTGTAACTATTAAGTGCACATTTTAAATACTTAATTAATTGTTTTGCAAGTCGACAAGTAGCATTACAAAAGAATTACTATTTTGTAAGTCCAGAAGATACCTCACTTAAAATGTGGAAGTGTTAACTCGCTCCTAAATTCCCAACACTTCTAAGAGCCTTTCTAATGAGTAATGACTTGCAGGTGATTTATGAGAAACGTTTAAAATATACCAAGTACAACATTGATGAGAAATAGCTAGTTGAGTAACCGGAAAAAAAAAAAAATTTGTACAAACATATTTTGTGTATCTTTTTTTCTGGCCTGTCTCAAAAGTAATAAAACTTTTTATTTGAAAATTTATAATTTAATTTATCATTTTATCCTTATTAACATACTTTTATCCTCACCTTTGTTCCCATTTATGGGAAGGGATTTGGAGCACGAGGGTCGAAACAGTACTTAATTTTGACTATAAATTTGGGTATAGATTCTTCAATTCAAAATTTTTAAAATAAATTTTTACATATTGAAAACTACACGAAAAATACTAAAAGTCAACATAGCTAATGATTTAATATATATATATATATATTAAATGAGAAAACTATAATCAAAGAAAAACGGTTTGACTATCCAAACAATAACTCTTTCACGTAAAATGGAACAGAGAGAGCAGCTATTAGGCTCCTGAAATACTTAAGCATAAATCTAATGTTACATTTGGTATATGTTATAAAATTTTATTTTTTAATTAAATTCTGTACAATGAAATGTCACAGTCGTCGGTGTTCTTTGATTAGTTCTCATGACTAAAAGCAGTCAGACATGGCTATTATCGTGAGAGTTGAGAGGGACTTAACCTAAACCCTAAAGGACATATAATTAAAATGAAACTGTGTGTACCATCTAATAGAGTATTTAATTACTTGTACTACATCTTTCCTCTAATAGTATTTCCCACTGGGAATATAGTACTAGGTAAGAGAAAAAAATATCTTGATGCTTGTGCTTAAGCCCTAATTAGCATTATGATTAAAATAATAGATCCAGATGTGGAACATTGATTTTCTAACTTAACAATTTGATAATCTAGCTGGTTGATGGATGATTTAAATATTGAGGTGCATTTTCATCATCTAGGGCGTCATCATCGATTTTAATATATATAGCCAAATATTATAGCCCTCTCCTTTTTTGTTTATTTCCGTTATTATAGTCCTACGATTATTTATTGGTTAAACAGTGTGTTGTCATTTAATGATTATATAATATATTATAAAATAGATACGAAAAGGTTTCGATATTATTCGCTGTGATTTTAAATTCAGTTAAAAAGAATCATACCTTTATTCCTTTATATATTGAAAAATAAAACAAATGTATATTTGAAAATATTACTTGATTAATGAATATTGTTAGGTAGGCACTAATTCTAGTTGCTTCTATGTTGATTTGGTGATTAGGTTGATTTATTTTATTCGTAATGATTTACAATATGGTCCTCATCCTCAAAATTATTGTGGTCCAAACCATTTTACTTCTCTTGTGCTTCTCGGAATAGCTTCTCGGAATAAGAGATACTTCCTCAGCGTTCTACGTATTAAAAAAACAATTTAGAACACAAGATCTCTAAAAGATCAATCAGGTCTATTTATGCAAATCTTATTTTTTCTTATTTGAGTAAGAGATTATTTTCATGGCTTAAATGTAATCCCACGACAATAATTTATAATGTTGGGTTAAACCTTTCTTTCATGAACGTTCTATGATATACTAACGGAAAAGACAATAAAAACCCCCTCAGACTTGTTTCGAATTTTAAGTAGGCGTTTGGCCACAAAAATCAAATATTTTACTTTAGTTGGAACTTTTGAGATTCGAGTTCAAGATGGAGTTGTGTTTGGTTATACTTTTTACAAAGAATATTTGATTGTTTGAATGTATTTTCTTAAAAACATGAAATACGATTTATACCCTTAATTTATAAAAAACTAGCAAAACCACCCAACTTGATTAATATAACTAAAACATACAACAAAATCTGCTCTAAAAGAGTAATATCTCAAAATAAATAGTCAAATAATGTCATAAATTGGATTCCACTTTTTTTTTTTGAAGTAAAACAAAATTGCTCACTAATTCAAATGTCATGATTAAATTGAAATGGGGTCGTTTTTATAATAACCAAAATTTAGGGGGAAAAATAAAAAGTGAGATGGAAAAAAGTGAAAACAGGTTTTGACGTGTTTCCCAAATTCCAACTGCAACTTTAAGTTGTATTTAGAATTTTCATGACCAAATATTGATCTCAAATAAAATGAAAATATTTTTCAAAAAAAACCTGAATAATTCTCATAACCAAACAACTCCTTACCTACTTTAATTTTACAGAGATATTTTGAATGCCAAAATTAGAAAAAGAAAAACGAAACAGTTTGAAGGAGAAAAAAATAAAGGAGCCAATCTCTTGCAAGGTTGGTTTAGGAAACAGAGGACTGGAGTTGAGACTGGTGTTAGATTCTTTCCTTTACATAGGATCCACGAAGCACTGCATAAGTCTGCAAAGGTGTAGAAGGAAACTTTTATTCATTTTTTTGGTCATGTGGAACAGTTTCTTTTATTTTTACTACAGCAGTTCTTTTTTTCACTTTCATTATAACCCCTAACCACTCCACCAGTCACCAACACAACTTATGTAACATAAGTAAAGCGAGCAGTTCTTTTGGATGGGTTTAAAAAAAGTAGCTTATAAGCTATTTTCGAACTTAAGGTTTTTAGATAAGTTTAAACGGACTCAATTATTTTTTTGACTTATTTTAAGACAAAATAGCTTATAATTTGTCAGCCCAAACACTCAAAAAAAAAGCCGAAAACTCGCTTATAAAGTTCGTTTTTAGCAACTTATAAGCCAATCCAAACGGGCTTAAAGTCAATCCAATTCACGTGAGAAAAAGGGGGAGGGAGAGGCGAGAGAGAGGATCACCTTTTTTTTTGGGGGGGTGGGGGCGGAGTCGCTGTTTCAGGAGTCCGGAACCAAAATGAGCCAATAAAAACCCAAGTGAACCAAAATACCAAAAAAAAAAAAAAAAATTGGTACAAAAGTACCTTTAGCGTAGTATTTACTGCGCTAAAGCACTTAATTGTAACGACACCGTTAAGTGCTTTACCGATACCACTTCTATCACGACCCTCGCCGATGAGTCATGACGAGTGCTTGAGTCCTACTTGTCAGACACTCTCATACCTGTACCTGGATCTTACTGAATAAAAGTGTGGCCCATAAATGACTCATAACTAAACTATAAGGATCTTCCTCTCTCTCCTTTAGCGCAGTAAAATACTGCGCTATAGAAGTCCCTATTTTCCTAAAACAGCCTCTAATTACATTTTCACACTTTTTTTACGTACTTTAGCCGTATATTAATCATGCTTTGAGACTTCGAAACTTCAATAATTTATATAGAACCCTACTTATTTTTGTGCGATTAATAAGGTAGGCTCAATACATCAAGGATACGCAAAAATTTGAATTGTCGTTTTAGTGGATGAAAAGTGCTCGAAGTCCATTTTTGTCTGAAGACTTGTAGTCCTTAGCTTTACGTTATTTATGTTTTAGGATTTCATTTTATTTTTAAATTAATGCTTAACTTTATTTCGAATGGGTCACGTTTTTATTTATTATCAATTTAGGATGTGACACTCTATAAATAATAATAAAGACTAACATAATATTTATAAATTTAAATAGAAACGCTTTAAATATACAATATTTACTTAAACTGTACAAGATTATTGTATATACTAGTGGGTCCCACATGTATTATGCCGGAGTCTATCCTAGGCCTAAGGCTCATACCATCCCCACCGCCCTCGCCATCGTCTCCATCGCCCTTTTTTCTCTTAATAACTGGGCGCTCCAAGTCATGATCATCTCCTCTTCCCCTCGCCCTTGCGCCCTTGACTATAACGTGCTTCTTCTTGGGATCTAGTCCCGCTGGCATGCTCAGAACCTCAGGTTGAGCTGGGTCTGGAAACTGGACCTCTTTCTCGTCGGGAGTTGCCACCGCAGGCGCCGAAGGATGAACCTTAAAAATATATAATAATTAGTACCATTTCTTATTTATTCAACTGAATATATTAACGTTTGTTGAATAATCAAACCTGTGTATCAACGGGCGCCTGAGTAAGCTCTTGAGGTGGGTTTGTAGGCGTCTGAGATGGGTCTGGTGCTGAATATGATGTAGTCTCCTGGACGAGATGCTGTTCGAGGTCCAAATAAAGGTTAAAAAAATTAAGTTAATATTCACCTTATATTGAATAAAATTGATTTTAAGTAAAAAGCTTACCTGTGGCTCGATAGTCTCATGAGAAGACACCTCTGCCTCGGCAGACTCATGAGAAGGCTCCTGAATTGGTCGCTCTTATGGACCCACTGGCGCCGAATCCTATATATATATATATATATATATATATATATTGTTACATCTTGGAAATTTCCCGTTAGCGTACAGTGAGTAGACTAACGAAGGGTACGATGTATACGATGTTTTGATAAGTAAGAAATAGCCTTTAATGGTCCTAATTAAGATTTCCAAATACATTCGAGGTAAGAGAAGAAAGTTGTTAGGGAAAGTGAGTCATATGTTGTGTGTCGGGCAAGAATTACGAGTATCGAATTAATGGCGTTCTAATGATGCTTTGGGAAAAAGTTATAACGTCCCTTAGATTGATGAAGAAGTGTTAAACAAGTGTTCGGAAGGTTCCATAAGGATTGGAGATCAAACGAACGACGGAGAACATTTCAGGAAAAAGGAGTTATACGACCGACTTATACAGTCCGTATAACATTATACGATCCGTATAAGGGGGCCGTATAACACCTAGCAGAGATGATGTCTGGACAGTGGTGAACCACGACCACTTATACGAATCGTGAAATGTTCCACGGACCGTATAAGTGTCCGTAGAAGTCCCGACGAGCTGAATAAGTTCAGTTATATAAATGTGTTCCCACTTCATTTATTTCATTTTCCCACATTCCTTCATCTCTCTCAAGACCTCTAGAAGGTTCCATATATTTCATCCACAAGAAAACAAAGGAGAACAAAGATCAGTATCAAGAATTTAAGTGAATCAAGTGTATGAAATTCATCAAAGTTCATCCAAGCCAAGAAATTTCGAAGGAAGTGAATTAGGGTTTTGGGTGCTAGAAGAGTATTGCCACTCAAGGCTTGTTCCTACAATATCTAAGGTAAGACTTATGATCTTTTCATGTTGTTTAAGGTCTTGAGAAGTTGAAACACTTGGATTATAGAAGAATATAGAAAGTGGGTCATAAATGCAAGAATAGTGTCGTTGTTGAGTAGTAGTTGGAATGAATCATGGACATGGATATGTTATGATTATAAGTAGATTGTGAATGGTATGTAGAACATAGAATGAGTAGTATATGTGAAGAAATATGATAATGAACTATGATCATGATTTTGGAGAATTAAAGGGAAATTGTGAAATGCGAATAATGTAAATGAATGATGATTGTTGTTATGAGTGTTTGGGAATTGATATGGAATATGGAGGAAGTAGTATAAACAAAGGAAATGCTGCCCAATTTTCTCTAGCTTTAGTAAACACGTTCTTACAATTGTTTGGCTAATGTCGATACGAATTCTCTTGAAGGTAGAACGTGTGCATTAAAGGAGAACGAGCAAGCAATAGAATAGTTAAATGACAAAGGTATGTAAGGCTAAACCTTTCTTTCCAAGGCACGAGTCTTATAGCATGATTTTCCTCCTTCTTCAAGAATTTCCTATATTCCGGAAACTAAGAGCCTATGTTCATGAATAGCCATATGAGATAAGAGATACATTACGAATACGACAATGATAATGATGAGCTTAAATCTAAAGATTCTAGAGTTCATGATATGATGTTCCTACAAAGCTAATGGTGTTAACCATGATCTAATGATGTTTTCCTTATGTGCACTCACCTTAAAACGTTAGTCCCTCCAAGGTGAGATATAACGATTATGATCACTCCATAAAGTAATCGGGGGTTCACGACCTTATGTCACCCCGACATAGCTACAGTTTCCTTCAAGTTCCAATGTATGTTTTGATGATAAATATATAATGATGCTAAGTTATGATAAGTCTATGATATGCACGATGATATCTTTCCACCGTGCCTAAATGGCCGGACATGTCACCGCTAAGGCGGGCTGCTTGTGATTCCACCGTGCCTAAATGGCTGGACATGTCACCGCTACGGCGGGCTGCTATGGTTTCACCGCGCCTGGAAGGCCTGACACGATCACCACTAGTGGGCTGCGTATAAGGGTTACCCGGACGCGGGTTAACGATGATGATGTATGTATGATAAGATGATGTATATGCTATGGTAACTCATATGATATGCTACGTATGATATGTATAAAATGTATCCATTCAAAGAGTGCACAGGTCATGTCTTAATCTTATGCCTTATGATTTCTCTATTATGTTCATTTCATTCATGCCTTACATACTCAGTACAATGTTCGTACTGACGTCCGTTTTCTTTGGACGCTGTGTTCATGTCCACAGGTAGACAGGGAGGTGATCCAGACTCGTAGGAGCTATTAGCTGATTGAGAGCACTCCATTTTCCGGAGGTGCCATTGATTATTATTTTGGTATATATATATATATATATGTATGTATGTTTTGGGCATGACGGGGTCCTGTCCCGTCTATATATCTAGTACTCTAGTAGAGGCTCGTGGATACGCAGTGTGGGTAGTATGGTCTCACAAGTTTATTATTTTATATGTATATATATTATTTTGATAGGCGAAGGGCTTATGTATATAAAGTAAATATGTTCCAATGATAATAGTTTTCCATGATTATGTGCATAACAAATATGAATGAGAGCAGATAAGTAATAGTACTCTAGTAGAGGCTCGTAGATACGTAGTGTGGGTAGTATGGTCTCACAAGTTTCTTATTGTATATGTATATATATTATTTTGATAGGCGAAGGGCTTATGTATATAAAGTGAATATGTTCCAATGATAATAGTTTTCCATGATTATGTGCATAAGAAATATGAATGAGAGCAGATAAGTAATAGAGTGAGTGGTGCTCGGTGGTTAGCCCCGGGTGCCCGTCATGGCCCTAGTCGGGTCGTGACAAAAGTGGTATCAGAGCAGTTCAGTCCTAGAAAGTGTCTACGAGCCGTGTCTAGTAGAGTCTTGTTTATGATGTGTTGTGTGCCACGCTAATAAACAGAAGGCTACAGGGCATTGAGGAAAAATGACCATGTTTCTTCTTATGAGATCGTGCGATAGAGCCGTGTATAAGATTTAATCCTCCCTAATAAATATGCTATGATTTCAGAAGTGCTGCCAAAGGGAAAAGCTAAAGCCGCCCAGAAGGGCAAGACTACGATGAAAATGCGGGCAGAAAGAGAGCCGCCAATGAATGTAGATGAGGGTGAATCGCATAATGAGGCTCCATCTAATGCTTCTTCCACC
Source organism: Lycium ferocissimum (assembly GCF_029784015.1). Lineage (NCBI taxonomy): Eukaryota > Viridiplantae > Streptophyta > Magnoliopsida > Solanales > Solanaceae > Lycium > Lycium ferocissimum. Next base: position 19,997,522 of record NC_081352.1, read on the forward strand.
CCGCCTATTACAGAAGAGCAAGAAGGGGCTTCAGCTCCAGCTCCTATGCCTCTAGTTCCTCTACCGGCTACTTCGGGTCAACAAGTGACCGAAGCTATTCAATTATTGACCCAGTTAGTTGCCGCTCAGGCACAGCGGCAGAATGCGGGCCCAAGTGATTGGTCAGCTAGTACCAGAGCCCCTGATTTTATGAGTTTAAATCCTTCGGAGTTATTTGGGTCAAAGCTGGATGAAGACCCGCAGGGCTTTATTGATGAGATGTTGAGGACATTGAAGATTATTCATGCCTCCGAAACTGAATCCGTGGAGTTAGCATCTTATAAACTCCGAGATGTGGCGGTATTGTGGTATAATAATTGTATAGCATCGAGAAAAGAGAATGCGCCTCCTCCCGTTTGGTAAGAATTTGTAAACGCCTTCATCCGTCATTATTTGCCACCCGAGGTCCGCCGAGCTAGAGCGGATCGATTCCTAAATTTTAAACAAGAAAATATGAGTGCCCGGGAGTATAGCCTTCAATTTAATTCCTTGGCTAGATATGTCCTAACTATGGTGGCCGATATGGGCGATAGGGTGCATAGATTTATGAGTGGCTTAGGGCTACATTTATTCAAGGATTGTTTGACGGCCTCGTTGCAAGATGGGATGGATATTTCCCGCATTCAAGCTCATGCTCAGAATCTAGAAGGACAACAACATCCGCAGAGGGGTGATCATGATAGTGATAGGGGGCAGAGTAAGAGGGCCAGATCTATGGGCACAGGCAGTGATTACAGAGAGGGATCAAGACAGACACATTCTAGACACTCAGGCCAGTCGGTGACTAGTGCACCTCCCCGATTTACGGGCGAGGATTTGATCGCTCCATTCTTTCGGGACGGGGGTCGAGTTGGAGAGCTTCTGGTTCCCAGTTTGGGGGTGATTATAGTCAGAGGAGACCACCGGTTCCCCGATGCAGCCAGTGCAGAAAATTACACTCGAGGCCATGTCGTCAGGGCACAGATGCTTGTTATATTTGTGGACGGACTGGACACTTGATGCTTGATTGTCCTTCGAGGTATGGTAGAGGTGGGGTTCAGCCCACAGGATCGATAGTCGGCTCCTCTTCGGCGCGCCGGCGGGCGGACTCCCGCATTCCGGCGAGGCCGAGGTAGAGGCCGAGGGGGAGCATCTACTTCAGGTGCCACACAGCCCCACATATATGCTTTAGCCGGACGACAGGATCTCGAGTCCTCCCCGGATGTGGTTACAGGTAAATTGTCCGTATTTTCCCATGATGTGTATGCATTGATAGATCTGGGTTCTACCTTATCTTATATTACTCCGTATGTTGCTGGTCATATTGGGGTGAAACCCGAGCCGATTAAACCTTTTGAGGTATCTACTCCGGTTGGTGATCCCGTGATAGCTAGACAAGTGTACAAAATTGCATAATTGTGATATGTGACTGCCAAACTAAAGTCGATTTAGTTGAGCTGAAAATGCTAGATTTCGATGTAATTATGGGTATGGATTGGTTGGCCTCATGCTATGCTAATGTTGATTGCCGAATGAAAGTAGTTTGATTTCAATTTCCGGGAGAGCCCGTGCTTGAATGGAAAGGTAATACAGCATCCCCAAGAGGTAGGTTTATTTCCTACCTTAAGGCAAGAAAGATGATAGCCAAGGGCTATATCTATCACTTAGTCCGAGTTCATGACACCAAAGCAAAGTCGCCAACTTTCCAATCCGTTCCGGTAGTGAATGAATTTTCGGATGTATTTCCAGATGAACTTCCAAGCCTTTCTCATTTCCAGATGAACTTCCAAGCCTTTCTCCAGAAAGAGAAATTGATTTCGCTATTGATGTGTTGCCGGATACCGATCCCATTTCTATTCCTCCTTACCGAATGGCTCCGGCAGAATTGAAAGAGCTAAAGGCACAATTGAAAGATTTGCTGGAGAAGGGGTTTATTAGACCCGCTTCATCACCGTGGGAGCGCCCGTCCTATTTGTGAGAAAGAAAGATGGCTCCCTACGAATGTGCATTGATTACAGGCAGTTGAATAAGGTGACGATCAAGAACAAATATCCTTTTCCGAGAATTGATGATTTATTCGATTAGCTACAAGGTGCCAAGTGGTTTTCCAAAATATACTTGAGGTCGGGTTATCATCAAGTGAGGGTTCGAGAAGAAGATATTCCTAAGACTGCTTTCAGAACGAGATATGGCCATTATGAATTCTGGGTTATGTCATTTGGGTTAATTAACGCCCCGGCAGTGTTCATGAATCTGATGAATAATGTATTCAGGCCTCTCTTGGATCTATTTGTAATAGTATTCATTGATGACATTACGGTATACTCTCGCACGAATCGAACGTGCGATCATTTACGTATTGTTCTTGGAGTTCTTCGAACTCGAGAATTATATGCAAAATTCTCAAAGTGCGAGTTTTGGCTGAATTCTGTGACATTTCTGGGTCATGTTATTTCAGATGATGGCATTAGAGTTGACACTCAGAAAATTGAAGCTGTGAAGACTTGGCCAAGGCCTACGATGCCTACAGAAGTTCGTAGTTTTCTGGGATTGGTAGGTTATTATAGAAGATTCGTAGAGGGCTTTTCATCTATTTCAGCCCCATTGACGAAGCTAACCCAGAAGTCAGCTAAATTTCAGTGGAATGATGCTTGTGAGCGTAGTTTCCAAGAGCTGAAGGACAGATTTGTTATATCTCGCATTTTGTACATTTGGATATTCCGAGTTAATGGCGGGAAGTTAAGGACAAGGTTACAATTTTTTTTTAGAATGCATAAGTTGCATATTCATCTTTTATTGGATAGGGAGCATTAAGGGTAAATTTGGAATAAGGAGAATTAAGGGCTAAGAGTGGAAACAAAATATTTCATGAAGTGGCCAAATAGCCAAAGTGGCCGTGGGCCCCACCCTAACTTGGCCAATATTTTCATGCCATGAAATGGCACATGTGTACACTACATATTTGTGGGAGCCAAGTATAGGTACATGTGGGTACAAGTAATGAAGCAAGACTTATTCATCTTTCTACAACCTTAGAAATTTCTAGAAAATTGGAGAAAATTGGAGAAAAAAAGAAGAAGAAGGAGAAGATGGCACATGACATGACCATGTGCTCCTATATATATATATATATATATATATATATATATATATATATATATATATATAGGTGATGACCACATAAGGCATATTCATCTTTCCAATTCAAGAAACTTGAGAGAAAAAGAAAAGAAGAGAGAGAGGGAGTTCGGCCATGAGATGGCCGAACATAGTCCATGGAAATTGAAAGAGAAAAATTATTTTCTCCTTGTCTCTCTACTAATTGGAAGGTCCTCCACAACGTGGAGTAGTCGTTGGAACAAGAAAACCATTCGTTTTAGCTATAGAGGATCCTAGCCGAGTGGAAGAATTGAAAAGAAAAGGTAAGATTCAATCCTCCTTTACATGTTTTATGGATGGTTGTGTGTGTTGTGCTATGTTGAAACGGATGAAATCCATGAAGTTATGGTATGGTAGTTGTGGCCGTGCATACATGTTGGGTTGAGTAAGAATGATGAATTAAATTACTTGGTATTTTAGTTGTTGTTGTTATGGATTATGTGATGAAAATGAAGGTTTGATGACTCAAATGGAAATCGTAATTGTTGTGGGCTGATTTAGAACATAATGTGATTTTAATATAGTTGCTTGAATTGATGAAAATGATAATGCTAACATATGGAATTGTTGATATAGTTTATGAACTCGGAAGAAGGAAACGTGTTGTCGTTGTTCTCATGGAATTTAGGAAGCTTCGGGTGGCATAGCATGTTGGCCGGGCTGTTTGAATATTGTATGGATTGCTTGGAATGTTCTTAAATCATATGTGAATGGTTGCGGATTAGTAATCGAATATGTGAGCATTGGTATTGAATTGATCGTATGTAGTTTATTTGAATATAAATGAAATGTTGTCGAATTGTGTAGAAAGGAATTATTAATGTTAGAATGCGTTTTGAATCACTTATGGATATTGTTAGTATGGTTGTTGGTTTGGTTATTGTTGATTTGGCCGAGTTGAATTCTCGGGGACGTCGAAGTTATAGGGGAAATGCTGCCGAAATTTTTGTAGACAAAGTGTTAATTTGGAATTGGATTCTTAAGTGTTATGGCTAATGGTTGATATCTAATGACATTATTGTAGATCGTGAGAAGACGAGACGTAAGTTTGGATTAGCTTAGGAAGCGGCTAAGGTATGTAAAGCTCAACCTTCCTTTCTCTTGGCATGTCTTAGTTGAAAGTAAGTTATGGCACGAATCTCGAGGTAACTCCATTCTGGTGATCCGAGCATGTTTATGATTCTTATTGGTTTCTTGATATTTGTATTCTTAGTGTGGTCAAATCATGGTCCTCATGTCTTTTATATGATTAAGTTTCAAAAGTTGCATAAAAGTTTTGCTTTCAAAAGAGTTCTGTTATTAAATGATTCCGTAACTACGAAAGGTCGTAACTCTCACCGAAAGGCTCGGATCGCTTCGATATGTTCGTATGAGGTTCCATGATAGGTAAGGCCCGTAACTTTTACGAGCGGGCTCGGATCGACTTGATATGTGCTTGTGATTCCTTAAATTTACTTTAATGCAAAAATTTAACGACAAAGTATTTAGAATGGATTTGATACGATCTCTTTTTGAAAAGAACTTAACATGATTATCGTTTTAGCTCTCAAGCGTCGACTACCTACTTATCCATTGAGTCTGTTATGATGATGTATGTGCATATGGTTTCTCACTACTCTGTTCGTGCGAAGCTCAATATGTCTTTCACTGAGACCCGGGCCAGGACACGCATTCGTGCAACTCCACTGCATTATTCACCGAGTCCCTCACTAGAGGGCCGGGACACGCTATATATATATATATATATATTATATATGATGTGATGGGGATGGAGGCCAGGATGGCATACCGAGTCCCTTGCTAGCGGGGCCGGGACACGCTATTCACCGAGTCCCTCACTAGAGGGCCGGGTACGGTATATATATATATGTGTATGCATGCATGATGATGATATGATTTTATTTACCGCGTCCCTCATTAGAGGGCCGGGGCACGTTACATGTACACTCTATATATGTATATCATGATTTTACTCACCGAGTCCCTCGTTAGAGGGCCGGGACACGCTATATGTTTTTACGATGATTTTATGACATTGACATGCATGGTATATGTTTTCAAAGGCAAGTCTTATGATTTTCTGTACTCTTTACTTTAGTATGATCCCGCTTACTGTATTTCATGCTTTACATACTTAGTACATATTCCGTACTGACTCCCTTTCTTCGGGGGCTGCGTTTCATGCCGCGCAGGTACACCCAGATGAGCTGAAGATATTAGTAGAAGATGTTCCAGCGGGATTGGCGAGCTCCATTTTCTCCGGAGTACTGCCGAGTCAGTGTATTATGTTTCGTGTTAGAGACTTTGCAGACAGTGTCGTGGGTATAAGATGTCGGTTATGTAAGCGGCTATGTAAGCCGATGTATTATTACGCATTGTATTATAAGTTTTATATGTTATAGACTCTATTTGATTCGATAAAGATAAAAAGCATATTGTTCTTCGAAAAACTTTCATTATGTATTTGTGTCATGATTTGAGGGCCAACATGATTATGAGTATTACGAGAGTCAGCAGGTTCGCTCGGCCCTAATAAGGGTTGGGTGCCCATCACACCCTATCGGGTTAAGGGTGTGACAAATTGGTATCAGAGCGGTTCGTCCTAGGGGTTGTCTCGCAAAGTCGTGTCCGGAGTCTGTTTATGGTGTGAAGCCGGCCACATTTATAAACAGGAGGCTACGGGGCATCTAGGATGGTTACTCTTCTTTAACTTCTTAGATCGTGCCATAGAGCCAAGTCATAGGAAATGGGATTTCTTATACTAACTTTCGATTTCGGCAGAATAACGACATCGATCGAAGAAGGTAACCGATGATATTGGAAGCTATAAAGCACGCAGGTAAGTAAAGGTACAAAAGATATATGTCGAGTACGGTATTGACACGATTAGAGTGTAAAGTTGATGATAAAAAGGGAGAGTAAGCAAGAAAGTGCAACAGGTGCAGTTGGAGTTGGGCATACGAGGTATGTTTATTATTTTTGTACTGACTCTCATAATACTCATAATCATACTGGCCCTCAAATTATGTCACAAATATATAATGAAAGTTTTTCAAGGAACAACATGCTTTTTACCTCTCTCAAATAAATAAAATCTGTAACACATGAAACTTATAATACAATGCATAATAATACATCGGCTTACATAATTGACATCTTATACCCACGACACTGTCTGCAAAGTCTCTAACACAGAACATAGAACCATAACATAATACTCTGACTCGGCTGCGCTCCGGAGAAAGTGGAGCCCGCCAATCCGCCGGAACATCTTCTCGCTAATATCTTCGCTCCACTGGTGTACCCGCGCGCATGAAACGCAGCCCCCGAAGAAAAGGGGGTCAGTACGGAATATGTACTGAGTATGGAAAGCATGAAACATAATAAGCGGGATCATACTGAAATAAAGAGTACCGAAAATCATAAGACTTGCTTTTGAAACCATATATCATGCATATCAGTGTTATAAAATCATCATAAAAACATATAGCGTGTCCCGGCCCTCTAATGAGGGACTCGGTAGGTAAAATCATCATATAACATATAGCGTGTCCCGGCCCCTCTAGTGAGGGGACTCGGTAAGTAAAATCATATCATCATATGTATGCACGCATATATATATATACCGTACCCGCCCTGTAGTGAGGGACTCGGTGAATAGCGTGTCCCGCCCCCGCTAGCAAGGGACTCGTATGCCATCCCGGCCTTCCTCCCCATCATCACATCATCATATACATATATATAGCGTGTCCCGCCCTCTAGTGAGGGACTCGGTGAATAATGTAGAGGAATGTGCACGAATGCGTGTCCCGGCCCGGTCTCGTGAAAGACATAGCGAGCTTCGCACGAGCGAGTAGTGAGAAACCATATGCACATACATTGTTTCCAGAGACTCAATGAAGTAATATAAGCGAATCGTCATTTGAAAATTGGAACAAAAGTTATATCAAAACCTTTTGGGACGTTATTCGGAAACATTTCAAATATTATAAACGTATTAGAGAACCATAGAGATCATAGTCGTACGTCAAACTAATCCGAGTCCGCCTCGGAAAGTCACGAACCTTATTTACTTTAGGACTTACCATAAACATATCGAAGCGATCCGAGCCTTTCGGTGAAAGTTACGGACGTTCGTAGTTTCGGACTCATTTAGAAACAAAATTCCTTTGAAAACAAAACTTTATACAACTGTTAACATTTAATCATATAAAAGACATAAGGATCATGATTCGACTACATTAAGAATATCAAAAAGCAAATAAGGATCATAAACATGCTCGGATCGTCGGAGTAGAATTACCTCGAAACTCGTGTCACAGCCTACTTACTCTAAGACATGCCAAAGAAAGAAGGGGTGAGCTTTACATACCTTAGGCGCTTCCTAAGCTAGTCCGAACTTAAGCTTCAACTTCCCTCGATCTACAATAATATCATTAAGCATCAACCATTAGCCACAATACTTGAGAATCCGATTCCAAATCGAACTTTGTCTACAAAAATTTCGGCAAAGATTTCCCCCATAACTTCTACATCCCCGAGAATTCAACTCGGCCAAATCAACAACAACCAAAACCAACAATCATAATAACAATATCAATAATGAACCCAAAACACCTTCTACCACTAACAAGTCATTTCCATATATTCCGACAACATTCCAATTATATACTTCCAAGCTAACATCAATGCTCGCATATTCAAGTATTAATCCGGGCCCACTTAAACAAGTTTCAAGAACGCTTCAAGTAATCCCCACAATATTCAAACAATCCAACCAATATACCATAGTACCCGAAACCTTCCCAACTCAACATGAACAACACTAACACATTTCTTTCTTTTAAAACTCATAAACTACATCCACAATCCACACGTTTACAACATTATCTCCATAAATTCAAGAAAACATATTGAAATCACATTAAACTCCAAATCAGCCCACGCCCAATTACAACTTTAATTTGAGTCATCAAACCTTCATTTCCATCACATATTCCATAACAACAACAACTAGAATACTAAGTATTTTAATTCATCATTCTTACTCAACACAACATACATGCACGGACACAACTCCCATACCATAACTTCATGAATTTCATCCGTTTCAACATAGCACAATGCACACAACCATCCATAAAACATGTAGGAAAGGATAGAATCTTACCTTCTTCCACTTAACTTCACCTCTCTCCCTCTCGGCCAAGGTTCTATTTGCAAGAACAGATGGTTTTCTTGCTACAACAACCACTCCACGTTAAAGAGGGCCTTCCAATTGGTAGAGAGACAAGGAGAAAATAATTTTTCATGACCACTCTTTCCATGGCCATGTTCGGCCACCATGGCCGAACTCCCTCTTCTTTCTTTTTCTCCATCTTTCTTGAGTTTTCTAATTATGGAAAGAGGAATGACCTTGTGTTGTCATCACTTGTGCATATATATATAAATATATGGCACATGGCTGGCCACACCCTCCTTTTGTTTTCTCCAATTTTCTAGATTTTTCTTAAGTTAATAAATGATGAAAATTGGTCTTGCTTGGTCATCTAATATCCATATGAATATATTAAGCTCCCATAATTATAAGGTGTACACATATTCCATTTCATGGCATGAAAATATTAGCCAACCATGGGTGGGGCCCACTTTCCACTATACATGGCCTCTTTGGCTTTTCATGGCTATTTCATGAAATAATTTTTCCACATTCCAAGTTTGCCCTTACTCTTCCTTATTCCAACTTTACCCTTAACGCTCCATACCAACAAAAGGAATATGCAACTTATGCATTCTTAACAAAATCGAAAAAAAATAACTTTGCCCTTAACTTTCCGCCGTTAACTCGGAATATCCAAATGTACAAAATGCGAGGTATAACATCCTTCCCCCCTTTAGAACATTCGTCCTAGAATGTTCAACTAGGCTCGTAAGGTCTTTGAAGAGTCTTGGGGGTTTCCTTTATCACCTCGGCATGCAATTCCCATTCACCGATTATATTCCTTCCTCATTCTTACTCACTCCCTTTATTGCCTGCAATGCACTTCTCCTACTTCTCAGGCTTCGTGTATTTGACCAAAATTTAGCTAGTATCTCACTTCTATTCAAATCCTTATCTCCATTATTGTAGTCTTGATTACCCTTTCGTCAGTCCTTATTCCTTGTTAGCTTTCCGATACAAATTTTGTATTGTTGTAGTTGAGTATGGCTTCGCACTGACGATCCACATGATTTCATAGCATATGCTCTCATACTTAAATTACCTAGTGGTTCATAAACCTTCTCTTAACATCCGGCGGATTCCTTTTATTTGCATTCACAAGAGCAGCGTTCTCTCCTCCCCTCAAATTGTTTTTTTTTTCCAACTACTCCTCGCTGTTCCTTTTGACTCCAACTGTCATACCTTTGCTGACACCCTTTTGTACCCTTAGCTCGAAGATTTTTTTCGCTCTTTACCCTTCCGTCACTCATTATATCGCGGTCTCTGTAAGAATATGTGAAAGTGACCAGATCAGCCCAAAAGATGCCCTAGCATCGCTTTGCTAATCCTTACGTTCTACCTTGTTTTCCCTTCTCTTGTCTTACCTCCGGTATCGAAACAGGTTCTTAGTTCAACCATAGCCACGCTTCGTCCGTCCTCAGCACTAATTCCACTTAATAATTGGCTTATACCGTCATTACATTTTTTTTTCTGTACTGTACCCGAAATATCGCAACTGCATTGTCCTCGCTACGTCTTTACTCTTCTTATCAAATACTTACTTAGTCTTATTCTTAGCATACCAATACTCACAGATGGCATCCCCAATCCTTGTACAACTTATATACGGACGTTGAATCTTAGACGTGGTTCTTTCGTCCTGCTCTGCATCTCTTGTTCATAGTAATTCCCGCTCGTCCTATTTTGTCATATTTCTTCCCTTCCTTTAATCGCTCTTGACTTCCTCACTTCCTACCAAAGGGGTTTTCTATTCCCTCTCCTTTCTGACTGACAAGTTACAATAGCATTAGCGAACACTACTATAGTCAACATCTTAGCCCTTAACCTAGCATAAGATCACTATCCTCCATACTATTCCTTAGGTTATTTGATATCGTCCTCCTGTCATACTCTTTCTCTTCGTACGCGTCCACTTACTAGCGCTATGTCATTCCAGGTTTCTGCAAACTCCTCACACTGCCTTAGATACCTTCCTGACTTTCATCCGCTTATGGCTGGTTTTCCGATCTGACTAGCCTATTTCAGAAAAGGGGTCCTATTTATAGCTTAGGAACCTGTATCAAACACATCCCAATGTCAGCTGTTTCTATCTCATCCTTGCATTTCTCTCGCCCGCTTCCCCCCCTGTAGGGGTGTACTTATACCATTATCCGTTTATATTTTACCCCATGTCCTTATTTCCAATCTCAGTAAGGCAACACTTTTATTCCGACGATAAGTATCCAAAGTTCTCTTGGAATATTATCTTTATCCCGACATATCTTGGTGCTCTCTTTGGTGTCCCCTTGTCGTTTCTTCCGTTTATGTCTGTCTTTTATTCTACACACGAGAAATCTTATGCTATCTCTGTATCTCTCAGAACACACTACTCCTACACAATCCTTCTTTCACTTTCAAAACGTATTCTGTTCACCCACATCTATCGGTATCGTACCAGTCATCTTCTAGTACTCATTCTACGTTGTTTCTCATCTTCCTATACATTGGTCTTTTACAGTCCCGTCACCCCCGGCGCTCGTGTCCTTCGCCATACCCGTTACAACCTATCACTACGCTGTTGTTTCGCTTTCTCCTTACTCTTTCTTTCCGTTAACTCTTTCTCTTCACCGACCTAATCCGCCCGTCCTACGCGATTCCTTATGGTTTCTGCCCGCTCCGCAGGTTCTAATTTTCCTTAGATTAATCTAACTTCCCGTTTGCCTCTTACGTCTGAATTTGTAAGACTTTTCAGAAAACTTCCCAGGGGGGTCACCCATCCTGAGATTTCCCTCACTTCAGCACGCTTAACTTTGAAACTTTGATGAAATACGACGCTTTAACGCCCGTATAATTACGTCCACCTCACCGCATGACCTTTATCACCTAATCTGAGGTAAATTAGGATCTTAACATATTCCAAAACGCCCTCGCAACACATCTCATCAGCTGTCTTGTTAATACATTCCTATCCGTCACAATTCTTTTATTCTTCATACCCCTGCCTTATTCGTATCATTACTTCCCGTGACTATAATCTCATCATATTTTTCTCCTACCTATCGATTCAGTCGGTGCCCTAACATACTACCCTATCCGGACCTGCCAGCCCTTCCTAATCGTCTTTTGGTATCACAATCCGTTCCAAATTCCTTGTTACCAGATCTTCATCGACCTCCTATTTACTATTATCACTAATTCCACCGTTAATTTATTCCTAAAGGGCAGCCATATTCACAGCTCATTCAACTCCCATCGTTACTATTAACATGACTTTTCAAAACATATTCCAAACTTACATCTCATTTCCGTATTATTTCTAGAAAAATTTTGGCAGAGTTTTCTCTGTATTCCTTACTATCCCAAAACCTGCACGCAGGAAATACCAAGGATGCCTCACAGGGCCAACATATATACATATATATCATATCATATCGTATCGTGTCACAGCCGCACAGGGCTCTCGGTATTCATAAAAGCCTGAAAACAATGGACTTAACTCATATGCCCAACACAACCGTACGTGTTCCCCTTTCTTATTTACTTTCCTTTTCGGTCTTCAACTTCACATTTCAATCGTACCAATACCGTGCTCGGCATATGCCTTTCGTACCTTTACTTACCTGCGTGCTTTATAGCTTCCCATATCGTTAATCACCTTCTTCTGTCAATGCCATTCTTCTGCTGCAATCACAGGTTAGTGTAAAGAAATCTCGTTTCCTATAACGTGGTTCTATGGCACGATCTAAGGAGTGAAAGAAGAGTAACCATCCTAGATGCCCCGTAGCCTCCTGTTTATAAATGTGGCCGGCTTCACACCATAAACGAGGACTCTCTTTGGACACGACTTTGCAGACAACCCCTAGGACGAACCGCTCTGATACCAATTTGTCACACCCTTACTCTGATGGGGTGTGATGGGCACCCGACCCTTATTTAGGGCCGAGCGAACCCGCTGAATCTCATAATACTCATAATCATACTGGCCCTCAAATTATGTCACAAATATATAATGAAAGTTTTTCGAGGAACAACATGCTTTTTACCTCTCTCAAGTAAAATAAAATCTGTAACACATGAAACTTATAATACAATGCATAATAATACATCGGCTTACATAGCCGCTTACATAATTGACATCTTATACCCACGACACTGTCTGCAAAGTCTCTAACACAGAACATAGAACCATAACATAATACTCTGACTCGGCTGCGCTCCGGAGAAAGTGGAGCCCGCCAATCCCACTTGGAACATCTTACTCGCTAATATCATCAGCTCACACAGGTGTGCACACGCGGCATGAAATGCGGCCCCGAAGAAAAGGGGGTCGGTACGGAATATGTCTTTCGAGTATGGAAAGCATGAAACATAATAAGCGGGATCATCTTGAAATAAAAGTACCGAAAATCATAAGACTTGCTTTTGAAACCATATATCATGCATATCGGTGTTATAAAATCATCATAAAAACATATACGTGTCCGGCCTACAATGGGGACTCGGTATGTAAAATCATCATATAACATATAGCGTGTCCCGGCCCTCTAGTGAGGGACTCGGTAAGTAAAATCATATCATCATCATGTATGCATGCATATACATATATATATATATATATATATATATATACCGTACCCGGCCCTCTAGTGAGGGACTCGGTGAATAGCGTGTCCCGGCCCCGCTAGCAAGGGACTCGGTATGCCATCCTGGCCTTCCTCCCCATCATCACATCATCATATACATATATATAGCGTGTCCCGGCCCTCTAGTGAGGGACTCGGTGAATAATGTAGAGGAATGTGCACGAATGCGTGTCCTGGCCCGGGTCTCAGTGAAAGACATATTGAGCTTCGCACGAGCAGAGTAGTGAGAAACCATATGCACATACATTGTTTCCAGAGACTCAATGAAGTAATATAAGTGAATCGTCATTTGAAAATTGGAACAAAAGTTATATCAAAACCTTTTGGGACGTTATTCGGAAACATTTCAAATATTATAAACGTATTAGAGAACCATAGAGATCATAGTTGTACGTCAAACTAATCCGAGTCCGCCTCGGAAAGTCACGAACCTTATTTACTTTAGGACTTACCATAAACATATCGAAGCGATCCGAGCCTTTCGGTGAAAGTTACGGACGTTCGTAGTTTCGGGCTCATTTAGAAACAAAATTCCTTTGAAAACAAAACTTTATACAACTGTTAACATTTAATCATACAAAAGACATAAGGATCATGATTCGACTACATTAAGAATATCAAAAAGCAAATAAGGATCATAAACATGCTCGGATCGTCGGAGTAGAATTATCTCGAAACTCGTGTCACAGCCTACTTACTCTAAGACATGCCAAAGAAAGAAGGGGTGAGCTTTACATACCTTAGCCGCTTCCTAAGCTAGTCCGAACTTAAGCCTCAACTTCCCTCGATCTACAATAATATCATTAAGCATCAACCATTAGCCACAATACTTGAGAATCCGATTCCAAATCAGCACTTTGTCTACAAAAATTTCGGCAGCATTTCCCCTATAACTTCTACATCCCCGAGAATTCAACTCGGCCAAATCAACAACAACCAAAACCAACAATCATAATAACAATATCAATAATGAACCCAAAACACCTTCTACCACTAAAAAGTCATTTCCATATATTCCGACAACATTCCAATTATATACTTCCAAGCTAACATCAATGCTCGCATATTCAAGTATTAATACGGGCCCACTTAAACAAGTTTCAAGAACGCTTCAAGTAATCCCCACAATATTCAAACAATCCAACCAATATACCATAGTACCCGAAACCTTCCCAACTCAACATGAACAACACTAACACATTTCTTTCTTTTAAAACTCATAAACTACATCCACAATCCACACGTTTACAACATTATCTCCATAAATTCAAGAAAACATATTGAAATCACATTAAGCTCCAAATCAGCCCACGCCCAATTACAACTTTAATTTGAGTCATCAAACCTTCATTTCCATCACATATTCCATAACAACAACAAATAGAATACTAAGTAATTTAATTCATCATTCTTACTCAACACAACATACATGCACGACCACAACTCCCATACCATAACTTCATGAATTTCATCCGTTTCAACATAGTACAACGCACAAAACCATCCATAAAACATGTAGGAAAGGATAGAATCTTACCTTCTTCCACTTAACTTCACCTCTCTCCTTCTCGGCCAAGGTTCTATTTGCAAGAACGGATGGTTTTCTTGCTACAACAACCACTCCACGTTAAAGAGGGCCTTCCAATTGGTAGAGAGACAAGGAGAAAATAATTTTTCATGACCACTCTTTCCATGGCCATGTTCGGCCACCATGGCCGAACTCCCTCTTTTTTCTTTTTCTCCATCTTTCTTGAGTTTTCTAATTATGGAAAGAGGAATGACCTTGTGTTGTCATCACTTGTGCATACATATATAAATATATGGCACATGGCCGGCCACACGCTCCTTTTGTTTTCTCCAATTTTCTAGATTTTTCTTAAGTTAATAAATGATGAAAATTGGTCTTGCTTGGTCATCTAATATCCATATGAATATATTAAGCTCCCACAATTATAAGGTGTACACATATGCCATTTCATGGCATGAAAATATTGGCCAACCATGGGTGGGGCCCACTTTCCACTATACACGGCCTCTTTGGCTTTTCATGGCTATTTCATGAAATAGTTTTTCCACATTCCAAGTTTGCCCTTACTCTTCCTTATTCCAACTTTACCCTTAACGCTCCATACCAACAAAAGGAATATGCAACTTATGCATTCTTTAACAAAATCGAAAAAAAAATAACCTTGCCCTTAACTTTTCGCCGTTAACTCGGAATATCCAAATGTACAAAATGCGAGGTATAACAGGGAGCCCTGTGTGGCCGTGGTATAATGTGATACATATATATGTGTTGGCCCTATGAGGCATTGTTGGTATTTCCTGCGTGCAGGTTTTGGGATAGTAAAGAATACAGAGGAAACTCTGTCAAAATTTTTCTAGAAATAATATGAGAACGAGATGAAAGTCTGGAATATGTTTGGGAAAGGTCGTGTCAATAGTAACGATGGGATTTGATTGAGCTGTGAATACGGCTGCCCTTTAGGAATAAGTTAATTGTGGAGTTGGTGATAATAGCAGACAGGAGGTCGATGGGAATATGGTAATCAGGAATTTAGAATGGACTAGTGATAGTAAGAGATGATCTAGAAAGGACTGGTAGGTTTGGATAGAGTGATATGTATTAAGGCATCGACTGAGTCGATAAGTAGGAGAAAAATATGATGAGATTATAGTTAAAGGAAGTAATGGTGCGATTAAGATAAGGGTATGGAAAAAGAAAAAAAAGAAGAAGAGAGAATTGTGACGAATAGGAATGTATGGATAAAACAGCTGATGAGATGTGTTGTGAGGGCGTTTTGGAATATGTTAAGATCTCAATTTACCCCAGATCATGTGACGAAGGTCAGGCGGTGAGGTAGACGCAGTCAGGAAGGCGTTAAAGCGTCGCATTTCATCAAAGTTTCAAAGTTAAGCGTGCTGGAGTGAGAGAAATTTTGGGATGGGTGACCCCCCTGGGAAGTTTTCTGAAAAGTCTTAAAAATTCAGGCGTAAGAGGCAAATCAGAAGATAGATTAATCGAAGGAAAATTAGAACCTGCGGAGTGAGCAGAAACCTTAAGAAGTCGCGTAGAACGGGGCGGATCAGGTCGGTGAAGAGAAGGAGTTAATGGAAAGAAGGAATAAGAAGAAAGCGAGACAACAGTATAGTAATAGGTTATGACGTGTGTAACTGAGGACACGAGTGCCATAAGTGACGAGACTGTGGAAGGCCAGATTATAGGAAGCTGGGAAACGAAGTAAAATGAGTGCTAGGAGACGACTGGTGTGATATAGATAAACACGGGTGAACGGAAGTGCGTTTTGAAAATGAGAAAAGAATTATATAGGAGTAGAGTGTCCTGTATGGCACAGAGATAGCATAAGAATCCTCGTGTGTAGAATAAAAGACAGACATAAACGGAAGAAACGACAAGGGGATGCCAAAGAAAGCACCAAGATATGCCGGGATAAAGATAATATTCCGAGAGAACTTTGGATACTTATTGTCGGAGTAAGAGTATTGCCTAATTGAGATCGGAAGCAAGGACATGGGGCAAAATATAAACGGATAATAGTATAAGTACACCCCTAAAGGGGGGAAGCGGGTGAGAGAAATGCAAGGATGAAATAGAAACAATTGACACGGTAATGTGTTCGATATGGATGCCTCAGGCTACGAATGAGACCCCCTTACTGAAATAAGTTAGTAAGATCAGAACACCAGCCATAAGCGGATAAAAGTCAGGAAGGTACTTAAGGTAGTGTGAGAAGTTTTTTTTTTTGTAGAGATTTTGAATGACATGACGCTAGAAAGTGGACGTGTATGAAGAAAGAGAGTATGACAAGAGGATGGTATCGAATAACCTAAGAGAAAATATGAAGGATAGCGATGCTGTGCTAGATTCAGGGTCAAGATGTTGGCTATAAAGTTGTTCACTAATGCTATTGCAACTTGTAAGTGATAAGGAAAGGGAAGAAATATGACAAAATAGGACGAGCGAGTTTTGGAAGGAACAATACATATAGAGTAGAATAAACAGGGGACGGAAGGACCGTGTCTAGGATTGAACGTACTTTATGCGAGCCGCACAAGGATAGTGATGCCACCGGTAAGTATTGGTGTGCTAAGATGGGACTAAGTAAGTATTTGATAAGGAAAGTAGAGAATTAGCAAGGACAATGCAGTTGTGGTATTTCGGGTACATTACAGAGGAATGCAACAATGAGTTTAAGCCAATTACTAAAGTAGAATTAGCGCTAAGAACGAATGAGGCATGACTATGGTTGAACTAAGGATCTGTATCGATACCAGAGTTAAGGCAAGTGAAGGGAAGACAAGGTAGAACATGAGGACTAGTAAAGCGGTGCTGAGGTATTTCTCGGACTAATCTGAACATCTTCGTATATTCTTGAAGAGATTGCAACGTAATGTGTAGGAGAGTAAAGAGCGAGAGGGATCTTCGAGCTAAGGTACAGAAAGGATGTTGGCAAAAAGGAATGAACCCAAAAGGGCATTTGGAATAACAGTGACAGTTAGAGTAAAAAGGAACAGCGAGGAGTAGTTGGAAATTTTTTTTGAAGGGAAGAGAGAATGCTGCTCTCATGAAGGAAAATAAAAGAGTCCACCGGAGGTTAGAAGAAGGTTTAGGGACCACTAGGTAATCCAAACGTGAGAACATATGCTATGGAATCACGGGAAGTATCAACGTGAAGCTATACCCAGCTATGATGATACAAAGTCGGCATCGGAAAGCTAACAAGGAATAAGGACTAACGAAAGGACCGTTAATATGGGGAAATCGGAGATATGGGCAAGGGAACAAGAAAGAAGGAGTACTGTAGGGCGATAGATGGCTGTGGCATGATAAGTCAAGGCTACAGTAATGGAGACAAAGATTCGGGTAAGAGTGAAATGTTAGCTAAATTCCGGTCAAATACATGAAGGCAAGGAAGTGGAAAAAGTGGATTGCAGGCAATGAAGGAATTAAGTAAGAACGAGAAGAGACTGACGTATGTTTTAAGGTAGGATTAAGCAAGGCGATAATTGAACCCTAAGGGGGGGGGATAACTGTTCCCAAGAAGGAAAGGGTATTACACCCCGTAATTCCTGTACATTGGGATTTGTTAGAGTTATTGTCAATAAGATGCAAGGTCATAGGTGCTTGTGTTACAATTATAAGGGTCCGAGTTCGTGAGGCGGAACAATAACAGGGAGCAGACGACTTGAGAGGCTGAAGAGAAAATGAAGAAGGAACGTAATCGATAGATGAGATTGCATGCCGTGGTGATAAGGAAAACCCCAAGATCCTTAGAAGACCTTACGAGACTAGTTGAACATTCGAGGACGAATGTTCTAAAGGGGGGAAGGATGTTATATCTCGCATTTTGTACATTTGGATATTCCGAGTTAATGGCGGGAAGTTAAGGACAAGGTTATAATTTTTTTTTTAGAATGCATAAGTTGCATATTCATCTTTTATTGGATAGGGAGCATTAAGGGTAAATTTGAAATAAGGAGAATTAAGGGCTAAGAGTGGAAACAAAATATTTCATGAAGTGGCCAAATAGCCAAAGTGGTCGTGGGCCCCACCCTAACTTGGCCAATATTTTCATGCCATGAAATGGCACATATGTACACTACATATTTGTGGGAGCCAAGTATAGGTACATGTGGGTACAAGTCATGAAGCAAGACTTATTCATCTTTCTACAACCTTAGAAATTTCTAGAAAATTGGAGAAAAAAAGAAGAAGGAGAAGATGGCACATGACCGGCCATGTGCTCCTATATATATATATATATATATATATATATATATATGTAGGTGATGACCACATAAGGCATATTCATCTTTCCAATTCAAGAAGCTTGAGAGAAAAGGAAAAGAAAGAGAGAGAGAGGAGTTCGGCCATGAGATGGCCGAACATAGTCCATGGAAATTGAAAGAGAAAAATTATTTTCTCCTTGTCTCTCTACTAATTGGAAGGTCCTCCACAACGTGGAATAGTCGTTGGAACAAGGAAACCATTCGTTTTAGCTATGGAGGATCCTAGCCGAGTGGAAGAATTGAAAAGAAAAGGTAAGATTCAATCCTCCTTTACATGTTTTATGGATGCTTGTGTGTGTTGTGCTATGTTGAAACGGATGAAATTCATGAAGTTATGGTATGGTAGTTGTGGCCGTGCATACATGTTGGGTTGAGTAAGAATGATGAATTAAATTACTTGGTATTTTAGTTGTTGTTGTTATGGATTATGTGATGAAAATGAAGGTTTGATGACTCAAATGGAAATCGTAATTGTTGTGGGCTGATTTAGAACATAATGTGATTCTAATATAGTTGCTTGAATTGATGAAAATGATAATGCTAACGTATGGAATTGTTGATATAGTTTATGAACTCGGAAGAAGGAAACGTGTTGTCGTTGTTCTCATGGAATTTAGGAAGCTTCGGGTGGCATAGCATGTTGGCCGGGCTGTTTGAATATTGTACGGATTGCTTGGAATGTTCTTAAATCATATGTGAATGGTTACGGATTAGTAATCGAATATGTGAGCATTGGTATTGAATTGATCGTATGTAGTTTATTTGAATATAAATGAAATGTTGTCGAATTATTAATGTTAGAATACGTTTTGAATCACTTATGGATATTGTTAGTATGGTTGTTGGTTTGGTTGTTGTTGATTTGGCGAGTTGAATTCTCGGGGACGTCGAAGTTATAGGAAATCTTTGCCGAAATTTTTGTAGACAAAGTGTTAATTTGGAATTGGATTCTTAAGTGTTGTGGCTAATGGTTGATATCTAATGACATTATTGTAGATCGTGAGAAGTCGAGACGTAAGTTTGGATTAGCTTAGGAAGCGGCTAAGGTATGTAAAGCTCAACCTTCCTTTCTCTTGGCATGTCTTAGTTGAAAGTAAGTTATGACACGAATCTCGAGGTAACTCTATTCTGGTGATCCGAGCATGTTTATGATTCTTATTGGTTTCTTGATATTTGTATTCTTAGTGTGGTCAAATCATGGTCCTCATGTCTTTTATATGATTAATTTTCAAAAGTTGCATAAAAGTTTTGCTTTCAAAAGAGTTCTGTTATTAAATGATTCCATAACTACGAACGGTCGTAACTCTCACCGAAAGGCTCGGATCGCTTCGATATGTTCGTATGAGGTTCCATGATAGGTAAGGCCCGTAACTTTTACGAGCGGGCACGGATCGACTTGATATGTGCTTGCGATTCCTAAATTTACTTTAATGCAGCTTTAACGACAAAGTATTTAGAATGGATTTGATACGATCTCTTTTTGAAAAGAACTTAACATGATTATCGTTTTAGCTCTCAAGCGTCGACTACCTACTTATCCATTGAGTCTGTTATGATGATGTATGTGCATATGGTTTCTCACTACTCTGCTCGTGCGAAGCTCAATATGTCTTTCACTGAGACCCGGGCCGGACACGCGTTCGTGCAACTCCTTTGCATTATTCACCGAGTCCCTCACTAGAGGGCGGGACACGCTATATATATATATATATATATATATATATATATATATGATGTGATGGGGATGGAGGTCGGGATGGCATACCGAGTCCCTTGCTAGCGGGGCCGGAACACGCTATTCACCGAGTCCCTCACTAGAGGGCCGGGGCACATTACATGTACACTCTATATATGTATATCATGATTTTACTCACCGAGTCCCTCGTTAGAGGGCCGGGACACGCTATATGTTTTTACGATGATTTTATGACATTGACATGCATGGTATATGTTTTCAAAGGCAAGTCTTATGATTTTCTGTACTCTTTACTTCAGTATGATCCCGCTTACTGTATTTCATGCTTTACATACTCAGTACATATTCCGTACTGACCCCCTTTCTTCGGGGCTGCGTTTCATGCCGCGCAGGTACACCCAGATGAGCTGAAGATATTAGTAGAAGATGTTCCAGCGGGATTGGCGAGCTCCATTTTCTCCGGAGTACTGCCGAGTCAGCGTATTATGTTGTGGTTTTATGTTTCGTGTTAGGGACTTTGCAGACAGTGTCGTGGGTATAAAATGTCGGTTATGTAAGCGGCTATGTAAGCCGATGCATTATTACGCATTGTATTATAAGTTTTATATGTTATAGACTCTATTTGATTCGAGAAAGGTAAAAAGCATATTGTTCTTCGAAAAACTTTCATTATGTATTTGTGTCATGATTTGAGGGCCAGCATGATTATGAGTATTACGAGAGTCAGCGGGTTCGCTCGGCCCTAAATAAGGGTCGGGTGCCCATCACACCCTATCGGGTTAAGGGTGTGACAAGATTAACTTCAGCTCCAGTCTTGACACTCCCAGAAGGGCCAGATGGTTATGTTGTGTACTGTGATGCTTCAGGTGTTGGGTTAGGATGTGTATTAATGCAGCATGGTAAAGTCATTGCTTATGCTTCGAGGCAGCTGCGGAAACATGAAAAGAACTACCCAACTCATGATCTCGAATTGGCTGCAGTTATACATGCATTAAAGATGTGGAGACATTACTTGTATGGTGTACATGTTGATATCTATACAGATCACAAGAGTCTCCAATATATTTTTAAACAGAAGGAGTTAAATCTGCGGCAAAGGCGGTGGCTAGAATTATTGAAAGACTATGATGTGAATATTTTATACCACCCTGGGAAAGCAAATGTGGTAGTGGACGCGCTTAGCCGCCTTTTAATGGGCAGTTTACGTGAAGTTCCTTCGGAGAAAAAAGAATTGATTCATGAGCTCCACCAATTAGCTAATCTTGGAGTACGTTTAATTGATTCAGGGGGTGCAAGAGTCAGTGTTAATAATCCCACAGTTTCGTCCTTGGATATGGAAGTGAAAGAGCGACAGTATGAGGACCCTCAATTGAACCATTATAGAGATACATGTCATGCAAAAGAGGAGTCTCCATTTGAGACTTCTATGGATGGGATTCTTAGATACCGAGGCAGGCTATGTGTGCCAAATGTTGCAGAATTGCGTCGTCGGATTCTAGAAGAAGCTCATTATTCTCGGTATTCTATTCACCCAGGAACGACAAAAATGTATCATGATCTCAAGTTGATATATTGGTGGGATGGCATGAAGAGAGACATAGCAGAATTTGTAGCCCAATGTCCAAACTGCCAGCAAGTAAAGATCGAACATCAAAAGCTAGGAGGATTATTACAAGCGGTGGAAATTCCTACATGGAAATGGGAAGTGATCAATATGAATTTTATTGTGGGGTTACCCTGTTCCTGAGGCAAGTATGATTCTATATGGGTGATCGTAGATAGGCTCACGAAAGCAGCTCATTTTCTTCCAGTCAGAACCACCTACTCAGCGGAAGATTATGCGAGGCTATATATCAAGGAGATTGTGAGACTTCATCGAGTTTCGATATCCATTATCACAGATAGGGGAGCGCAATTTACAGCCAAGTTCTGGAAATATTTCCAAGAAGGTTTGGGTACTCAAGTAAAGCTCAGCACGGCATTTCATCCGCGGAGGCGATGGACGAAGCGAACGTACTATTTAGACCTTGGAGGATATGCTAAGAGCATGTGTTCTAGATTTTGGTGGTAGTTGGGATGACCATTTACCCCTTATCGAGTTTGCATATAACAATAACTACCATTCCAGTATCCAAATGGCTCCGTATGAAGCTTTATATGGAAGGAAGTGCAGGTCCCCGATTGGATGGTTTGAAATCGGAGAAGTACAACTAATAGGCCCTGAGTTGATCCAACAAGTAGTGAAAAAACTCAAGGTGATCCGAGACCGATTGTTAACAGCCCAAAGTCGCCAAAAATCTTATGCGGACAACCGCCGGCGAGACTTAGAATTTCAAGTTGATGATTGGGTATTTTTGAAGGTGTCACCAATGAAAGGTGTGATGAGATTTGGCAAGAAAGGAAAATTAAGTCCTCGATATATTGGACCCTATAAGATTATCCGCAAGGTGGGTCAAGTAGCTTATGAATTGGACTTGCCTTCAGAACTTGAATTAGTCCATCCAGTTTTCCATGTCTCGTTGCTCCGCAAGTGTGTTGGAGATACTACGAGGATTGTGCCAATAGATAATGTTCAAGTGATAGAAAAGCTAGTTTATGAAGAAGTGCCCATTGCCCTATTAGACAGGCAAGTACGGAGACTTCGAAACAAGGAAGTGGCCTCAGTTAAAGTCTTGTGGTGAAATAACAATCGAGAAGAGATAACTTGGGAAGTGGAAGAGAAGATGAAATCTGCATATCCGCATTTATTTCAGCCCCCGGAAGAGATCCATGATGAGACATCGATATTATGAGGTATGTATGCTTTCTTTTTATGTATGTGGGTCGTGTGTGGCCAACTTATATTGCTATTGTGTTGTGACCCTGTGAGGCAATGTTATTATGGGTTGTTATGACAGGATGGTAGTGCCATATTACAGGGGAGACTCTGGCAAACTTTTTATAGAATCCCCGACGACTTAACATTCGAGGACGAATGTTCCAAAGGGGGGGAGAATGTTACATCTTGGAAATTTCCCGTTAGCATACAGTGAGTAGACTAACGAAGGGTACAACGTATATGATGTTTTGATAAGTAAGAAATAGCCTTTAATGGTCCTAATTAAGATTTCCAAAGACATTCGAGGTAAGAGAAGAAAGTTGTTAGGGAAAGTGAGTCATATGTTGTGTGTCAGGCAAGAATTATGAGTATTGAGTTAATGACGTTCTAATGATGCTTTGGGAAAGAGTTATAACGTCCCTTAGATTGATGATGAAGTGTTAAACAAGTGTTAGGAAGGTTCCATAAGGATTGGATATCAAACGAACGACGGAGAACATTTCAGGAAAAAGGATTTACACGACCTACTTATACGGTCCGTATAACATTATACGGTCCGTATAAGGGGGCCGTATAACTCCCAGCAGAGATGATGTCTGGCCAGTGGTGAACCACGACCACTTATACAAACCGTGAAATGTCCCACGGACTGTATAAGTGTCCGTGGAAGTCTCGACGAGCTGAATAAGTTCAGTTATATAAATGTGTTCCCACTTCATTTATTTCATTTTCCCACATTCCTTCATCTCTCTCAAGACCTCTAGAAGGTTCCATATATTTCATCCACAAGAAAACAAAGGAGAACAAAGATCAATATCAATAATTTAAGTGAATCAAGTGTATGAAATTCATCAAAGTTCATCCAAGCCAAGAAATTTCGAAGGAAGTCAATTAGGGTTTTGGGTGCTAGAAGAGTATTGCCACTCAAGGCTTGTTCCTACAATATCTAAGGTAAGACTTATGATATTTTCAGGTTGTTTAAGGTCTTGAGAAGTTGAAACACTTGGATTATAGAAGAATATAGAAAGTGGGTCATAAATGCAAGAATAGTGTCATTGTTGAGTAGTAGTTGGAATGAATCATGGACATGGATATGTTATGATTATAAGTAGATTATGAATGGTATGTAGACATAGAATGAGCAGTATATGTGAAGAAATATGATAGTGAACTATGATCATGATTTTGGAGAATTGAAGGGAAATTGTGAAATGCGAATAATGTAAATGAATGAAGATTGTTGTTATGAGTGTTTGGGAATTGATATGGAATATGGTGGAAGTAGTATAATCAAAGAAAATGCTGCCCAATTTTCTCTAGCTTTAGTAAACACGTTCTTACAATTGTTTGGCTAATGTCGATACGAATTCTCTTGAAGGTAGAACGTGTGCATTAAAGGGGAACGAGCAAGCAATAGAATAGTTAAAAGACAAAGGTATGTAAGGCTAAACCTTTCTTTCCAAGGCATGAGTCTTATAGCATGATTTTCCTCCTCCTTCAAGAATTTCCTATATTCCGGAAACTAAGAGCCTATGTTCATGAATAGCCATATGAGATAAGAGATACATTACGAATACGACAATGATAATGATGAGCTTAAGTCTAAAGATTCTAGAGTTCATGATATGATGTTCCTACAAAGCTAATGGTGTTAACCATGATCTGTTGATGTTTTCCTTATGTGCACTCACCTTAAAACGTTAGTCCCTCCAAGGTGAGATATAACGATTATGATCACTCCATAAAGTAATCGGAGGTTCACGACCTTATGTCACCCCAACATAGCTATAGTTGCCTTCAAGTTCCAATGTATGTTTTGATGATAAATATATAATGATGCTAAGTTATAATAAGTCTATGATATGCACGATGATATCTTTTCACCGTGCCTAAATGGCCGGACATGTCACTGCTAAGGCGGGCTGCTTGTGATTCCACCGTGCCTAAATGGTCGGACATGTCACCGCTACGGCGGGCTGCTATGGTTCCACCGCGCCTGGAAGGCCGGACACGATCACCACTAGTGGGTTGCGTATGAGGGTTACCCGTACGCTGGTTAACGATGATGATGTATGTATGATAAGATGATGTATATGCTATGGTAACTCATATGATATGCTACGTATGATATGTATAAACTGTATCCATTCAAAGAGTACGCAGGTCATGTCTTAATCTTATGCCTTATGATTTCTCTATTATGTTCATTTCATTCATGCCTTACATACTCAGTACAATGTTCGTACTGACGTCCGTTTTCTTTGGACGTTGTGTTCATGCCCACAGGTAGACAGGGAGGCGATCCAGACTCGTAGGAGCTATTAGCTGATTGAGAGCACTCCATTTTCCGGAGGTGCCGTTGAACTCCATTTTTCGGAGGTGCCGTTGATTATTCCTTTGGTATATATATATATATATATATGTATGTTTTGGGCATGACGGGGTCCTGTCCCGTCTATATGTCTAGTACTCTAGTAGAGGCTCGTAGATACACAGTGTGGGTAGTATGGTCTCACAAGTTTCTTATTGTATATGTATATATATTATTTTGATAGCCAAAGGGATTATGAACATAAAGTGAATATGTTCCAATGATAATAGTTTTCCATGATTATGTGCATAAGAAATATGAATGAGAGCAGATAAGTAATTGAGTGAGTGGTGCTCGGTGGTTAGCCCAGGGTGCCCGTCATGGCCCTAGTCGGGTCGTGACATATATATTTAAAATAAGCACTTTAAATAATCAAATATGTATTTTAAATTTTCACCTTCTATTGAATAAAATTGATTTTAATAAAAAGCTTACCTGTGGATCGACAACCACATGGGAAGACACCGGCGCTCGGCAGGCTGATGAGAAAACGCCTGAGTAGGTCTCTCTTGTGGATCCACTGGCACTGAACCCTAAAGTATGAAAAATTATGAAATAATAAGTAACACATATATTTAAAATAAGTAATTAAAATGATCAAATAAGTATTTTAAATACTAACCAGGATTAAAAAGTCATCGAAGTCAAGAATCCTGGGTCAGTCTAAATTCCTCACAGGCCGATCATTAGCTAATGAAGCGCGTAATGCTGCCCAATCGAAGTCATAACGGTCCTCCATGCACGCATTTTGGCTGGGCTGTGATGAAGACCCAGGTATCTCAACAATTAGGAGCACCGGCGTAAACGTAGGTGACTGTCCCGGTGAGCTGTCACTGGCCTGGAACAGCTGCGGATGGACTAGAATGGGAACGGCCTCTGGAATGGGAGCGGCCTCATCTACCAGATGGTGTCCTCCACCACTAGGTCCTCTAGCAGGAGCACCGCGTCCTCTGGCAAAGACAACGCCCTTGGCCTCCTCCTCGCGGCGACCACGTCCTCCTCTGGCGGCGCCGGCCGATGCTCAGCCTTTGGAACAAGCTCCTCCATGCACCTAAACTCTCCTGCTTGCCGGATACCATCCTCGGATATCCATACCATCTCTGCCGCAAGCCCCGCAAGCCCGGGGTAAGGGATATGCTCTAACCCCAACATGCGTAATTGCTGTACGGCCACCAGCTACATTTGTCTTCAACAGTAAAAAAAAGTTATTTTTAAAATGTAACAATTAATACAATTAAATAAATCTAAATACAATAAACTTACAAATGTCTCGTGCTGCCCCATGAGTGCTGAATATCCTACATCCCTTGCGGGACGCAAAGCTGGGTTGCCGAACAATCGGCGTGTGATCCGATAATACCAGCGCATGTAATCCCGAATGAGAGTCAAATGGATGACCACCGCTAAAGTGCCCAACCTGTGCTCCCAACGGTGGAGCTGGACAGCCATGAAAGCCAGAAATTCATCATCAACGGCGGCCCGATCGTCCCGCTAGTAGTGTCGGAGCTCATGACAACATCAGGAGGTATACTCTGTGTATGCCCAAATTATTGTAAGACGCGCTTGGGTATCAATGGACACCGCGACCTCCAATCCCCCTGACCTGCCTTGCAAAAGGCTGGCAACCCATCCAATATAGCAACGTACAACGTCCATATAAATAGCGGCATAACATATAAATACAAATTAGTTATCACCAAGCAGAAAAGATGTTTAATTAAATTAATAATATAAAGTTAAATAGTTTTACCGCATCATCCGTCATGTGATCAAGCTGGTCCCGGAATAGAAGAATACTGTGGTGCATATCCACATCTTGGTCAAAACCCGCCATCCATCTCCTCGCATAGGGCATGTCAATATTGAGGTGATGCTTAGGTACGGGCTGAAAAGGCAGCATCCTCTCCCACGCCCATAACTGTAAGCAATATTAGAAAATATGATTTTTTTTAGTCGTTGTTTCAAGAGGTTTGTTTACATTAAAGGAACGCAGACTTAAAATATTACCTGGAGAAAAGCAAAAAATCCACACACATTGCTGACAACACCAATAGATGCTCGGCATAGGCATCTGTAAAGATACGCCAAAACAACACTGCCCCAGCTGTAGTCTCCCAAGCAGTCCAGATGCTCCAAGAAGACCAAATATCGTAAAGTGACAAAGGCACCGATCAATTCGAGAACAAGATGCCCCTGAATATAATAAGCAGGTACAAACGGGCATGACGATCAACAACGTCCTGTTGAGTGTCGTCCTCTACAGGATCCTCTGCCATCAAATAAGTGCAGAGCGCACTAATCTTTACCCGACTCTGTCCCGACATCTGGCCCTCGACATCAGGCACGAAGTGGGTGAGCCTAGTCAACTCTGTCACCCATGTACTACCAGGAGGAGGCTCGTACCGAGTGTATAATGGCTCTCCATCTATCCGCAATCCAAAGAGGACCTTCATATCCTAAAGTGTAATCGTGGCCTCGCTGGTGCGAAGATGGAAGGTATGTGTCTCTGGCCTCCACCGCTCAACCATGGCCGTAATGAGCGCCCAATCATGTTGTACCTAACCAACGGACACACAACGATAGATACCGCCCCGAAAAAATAGCTCTAAGACACGGGGGTGTGGGGGCCGCTCGCGTAAAAGAGCCCACGCTCTTTGCAGCCTACAGGGGCGGAGCCTAGTCGATATCCCTATAGTACCAGCCCATAATAACTCTGACCTATGATTGTCTTACAAAGACAATACTGATCTATCATCGGGCCCCGGGTGAACAGCGAGCCCAAGATGATCATCGGGCCCCGGGGGAACATTCGGATCCATGAAAGAGTCAGGTCTGTAGAAACTAAATTAGTCATTATTCTTGAAATTAAAGAGAAATTATATTAACTAATTAATCATTTGTAGGGAATATGTGAATTATATTGTATTATATCTTGTGAATAATTAACATGGGATAAACAATTTCACAAATAAATAAAGTAACAATGGCATAATTAACATAAGAGGAGATTAATATATTTTGGGGGTATCTAGTCTCTATGTACGTATGTTGCACGAATATTTCTTGTCGATTTTTATAATATTATTTATATTCTATTGATAAGCAACTTGAAAAAAAAAATAGCTAATTATTATCTTGAATACAATATTTATTTTGAATGTATAAAAATCAAATATTTGCTATCTTGCACGATTTAGAATATTTGATTTGGTAATTTTGTTATCAATCTTTAGTAGATAGTCTTTTCCAAAAATTATTTTCACTCTCCAACCAAATATTGGAAGAAAATAATTATTTTTCAGAATAACTTTCATCATATTAAATATGCAGTAAATTTAATATGTGATATTAAGGACACGGGGTTTTGAATTATGTGATGGCAAAGATTTTTAACTTGATTAGTTTGGGAATCGAAATTCAGCAGTAATATTTGTTTAGAACTCTATTTTTAATATGTGATATATTTTTAGTTGACCAAATAGCTAACACAAATATGATAAAATTAGACTAAAAGAGTATATTTGTCGATCACATATTTTTCTAGAAACTTTGCATTTTATCTTTAACGTATGTATTTATGAAATTCATAATAATTTTTATTTCCCTGAACACAAATATTAAAAGAAGAACTTTAACTATTCTTTTTTAGATAATCTTTTTTTATTTAACATATATTCATGCTTTTAAAATAATATAGATTCAACAATTCATAATCAATTAACAAAATAATAATTCATAAACAATTAACAAAATACCAATTCATAATCAATAATTAACAACTAATTAATTAATAATTGCATATTTTACAAATAATAGTACATTACTATATTAAACAATTCATAAACAATTAACAATTCATAAACAATTAACAAATTAACATTTCATAAACATTTAACAAATTAACAATTCATAAACATTTGACAAATTAATAATTCATAAACATTTAACAAATTAAAAATTCATAAACATATAACAAATAATAAATTAGATAAAAAAAAAAACAAGAAAACAAAAGATACCGTCACCTTTCGGCCGATCTATCAAGAACAATTTTTTTTTTTTTGGAAATTAACGACGATTAAATGTTAAACATGCTTAGAATATAATGTATATAACAAAATAATAACAAAAGTTCATAGTAGAAAACCTTAATCAAAGATTTTTGTAGGGTTGTTTTAATCGAGTTTTATGCCGCTTTTTTCCAAAATTCGAACTTAGAATGTTGCTCCTTGACTTGAATATACCGAGAATCTAAACTTTCCCGACGAAAATTAATAGAAAATGACGTTATTTGAAGTGGGGACCACCTTGAAAATGCCTCCAGTTGCATTTTTGAAATTTTTTTGGCCGTGAAGGGGACCAGTGGTGGAACCCGATCGGGTTTTATGTTGGTGCCTATAGCTGCGCTAAAGGATAGAGCGGAAGATCCTTGAGCGCAGTATTTTACTGCGCTAAAGTACTTAACGGTGTCGTTACAGTTAAGTGCTAAAACTGCGCTAAAGGACAGAGAGAAAGGTCCTTGAGCGCAGTATTTTATCATCGCGCTAAAGGTACTTTTGTACCAAATTTTTGTTTGGGGGTATTTTGATTCACTTGGATTTTTATTGGGTCATTTTGGTTCCGGACTCCTGTTTCAGTTAGGGGTGTGCATAGTATGGATAAATCCGAAATCTGAACATTTTGGACTTATCTTTTTAAATTTTCAGAATTTGGATTGGATTTCAGATTTGGAACTTCGGATTTTTGGATATCCATAAATCAAATTTCTTATACCTTATGTTTAACATACCCGACTATCCATTAGATATTAACGCATTATGTATATGTCCAGTCTAATAAGTCAAATACACTCTACTCATTACATATCAACCCATATATTCAAAAAATAGGAAAAAGATCCAGTCAAGTACAATTGGATTAAGTAATCTTCAATGGTCTCGTAGATCCATGCCACGTGTACCATAAAATAATTAATGGTTGAGATCCATTTCAACTTATATGCTTAACAAAAGAAATTAAAACTAACAAAATATACTAACGGAAGTTGTTAACTATAACCCACATATCTTACCAATTAAAACAGATCTACTTTCTTATGTTTTCAACAGGAAATTACAACAAAATATACCACATATTATCTCTTTTTAAACTGCAAAATAAAGCAAAGTGCATCATCATCAATTTTCTAAAGAAAAAAAAAATTGATCTAGTATTATATATTTATACCTCATATGAAAAGCTCCGAACAGATTAGGTTGCGTTGTGATTTTTTTAATGTATGATCACATTATTTCTTTGCTTGAATTATTGTTCAGAACTTAATGATGTTTTTAAGTTTGATTTTCTTTTTTTGAAGTATAATTGAGAATTTGGGAAAAGGCATGTGTTTATTTTGCTATAATTTCCTGAAACCTTAAGAAAGTAAATCTTTTTTAAACGGTAAGAAATGTGGGTTACGGTTAACAACTTCCATTTGTATGTTTTGTCATTTTTAGTTCTTTTGTTAAGCATATAAGTTGTAATAGATATCAACCATTTATTGTTTTGTGGTACACATGGCATGGATCTACAAGACCATTGAACATTACTTGACACAATTGTACTTGATTGGATCTTTTTCCTCAAAAATATTACTAAGTTCAATATTTTTTGGATTTGTTAATTTTAAAAATGATTACTTTTTGGATTTTATTTTTGTTTTCATTGACAGTGTATTCTATGTATGGGATGATTTTACTACTAAATTGGACTTGTTAATTCGTAGGACCAGTTCTTCCGCTGCATCCTTGGTAATGATTTTATTGCTTGTATGAATACTTTATTTATGTGATTGTGATAAAAACGAGGAATTATATATTAACGCAATTTGGCACTCCCTCTGTCCCATATTAGTTGTCCATGTTACTAAAAATATTCATCCCAAAATACTTGTCCTTAATTAAAGTTTTCCTATTTTGACCTTAACATTAATTGCTTTCTAAAGTAACCGATATTGATTAGAGTACAATTTATTGGAGAGAGATAAGGGTAATGTTGTAAAAATACATTTCTTAAAGGGCATGTAAAGGGGAAAGTGGACAAGTAATATGGGATGGAGGGAGCATGAATATTTTATTTGGTTGTTCCTTTTGTAAGAAAAAAGAAAAGCAATTCAACCTATAGGCTGAATCGAAAGTCCAAATTATCCAAGTCGATTTATCAGAAGCCGAACTTATAAAATCTAATCCAATCTTAACGTATTTGGATCGTATCCGGATTAGATTTTGTGAAATCTGAAATTATAATCCGAAATGTGCTAACCCGATCCGACCGATGAACAAGCTTAGTTTCAGTAGGAGAGGTTGGTGAAAAATAATAAATACTGAGGTGGAGAGGGAGGATTAATTAATGCTAATCAAGAGATTTATTAAACAACAACAAGAACAACAAGAAACCCAGTGTGATGCCGCAAATGGGCTCTGGAAGGATAGGATGTACACAAACCCTACCCCTATCTTTTTGAGGTAGAGAGGTTGTGTCTGATAGACCCTCGCCTCAAAAGAAAAATAACAGACACAGGATTGTAAGAGAAGAGACAACAAAATAGCAGATACAAAACAATGAGGCAACATATAATAATACACATCAAGAAATAAGAATTACGCGATAACTGAATACTAATACTAAAAGGAAAAGAGGAGAGGAGGAGACTAGCCCCCTCCCTCTCCCACACACAGAATGCGACAACACTTAGCTACATACTAAAATTCCACCTTAATCCTTGACTTCCATATCTTTCTATCTAAGGTCATGTCCTCAGTTAGCTAAAATTATGCCATATCTGAACCCTGCTATAGCCAATCTCTTGTACCTCCTCTTCACATGCCCGAACCATCTTAACCTCACTTGTTTTATCTTGTCTACTACTGATTCCACTCTCACCTCATCTTGTATAACTTCATTCCTAATAATATTCCTTTGAGTATGTCCACATATTCATCTGAGCATCCTCATCTCCGCTACCTTCTGTAACACCCAATACCTCTGAACTAGCCTATGTTCATGATTCAAACCAAGACATAGTGGTGGAATTGGAGAATTCCTTCAAAACGGGACAAGTACGAGCTACGTCAAATTGCACGGGTCGTACATTCATGTACGGGCCGTACTTTTAGGGTGTAATTTTCCTTGGGAGAAAGTTGGAAGTTTTGGAAATTTTCATCGAAGTAGGGGCAGGTACTTGGATCCTATACATATCGGGCGTACATCCAAGTACAGGACGTACTTGGATCCTATACATCTCGAGTGACCATGACCTAGCTACTGGAAATTTCATTCCAAGTACGGCCGGAATGTACGAGCCGCACTTCACCCGTCTCAGGAGAAGCTATAAATACCCCAAATTAGTTCTAAAGTTCATTTTTACGACTCTCCAAGCCCTAGAACGACCTGCTCTTCTCCTCCGTCACCAAGAACGCTAAGGTAAGAAATTCCAACCTATTCCAAGTGGATTCTAATGTATATTAATGAACATTAAAAGTGAATTCCTTGTTCCTAACCTAGGGTTTTCAAGAAAACCCATCTAAAGGGTTCAAGACTTAGGCTTTTGGGATTCTTCTCAATTCCAGACCAATAGTTGCGAGTTTTGGAGCATATACAGATATGTGAGGCTAACTATATACGTTTGGGAATATTCATGATTCTCCCTACGCCTCGTTCTTCATGCTTATCAAAAATTGACTCTGAATACAGTTTAGCCCTAGTTTCATGAATAATTATAGAACTTCTATTATCTAGGGATATAGTTTCCTAATTTGTTCATGGTTATCATTTTGAATATCATGAACTCAGTACGTAATCATTATAGACTTGTGTATTGACATCACATGAGTCTCAGTCAATGTATAATCGGTTATTGGCTTAAGTTCCATAATCAGAAATAGTTATCATGCTATCAGTTATCTCTCAGTCTCAGTATTACGAATTGCTTAATGTTGAACGCCTGTATCTATATTTTGGGTCCTTGGCCACAATTTATGCCTACATATTGCTTGGTCCTGAGGACACAGATTTTTGCATATTTGTTGGGCCCTAGGCCACATATTATATTGTTAGTTACACAGGTGATTCTTCATCCAGAACAGGAAGTATTCATATCTTTTCTTTTCATATTTAGTTTAGTTATCAGCTATCAACTTTAGTTTCAGTTTCATGTACTTACAGTTCTTTCTTTCAATTATTTTATATACCAGTATAATTCAAATGTGCTGATGTCCCTTTTTATTGATACAAGCAACGATTTACAGGTTGACGATTCTGCTAGCAAGGACTTGCTCGTATCAGCTGCTTGGTGAGCCCCAGTTCCTTTGGGCTGTTATCATGTCTTTTGTCTTTACATTATGTTAGCAACATGGCGCTGGGGCCTTGTCCTAGTAGACAGTTAACTCTTTCAATATTCATTAGAGGCTTTATAGACTACAGTTCAGTCACTCAGATGTTAGCAAGCATTTGTGTTAGCCTTGTTAGCTACTTATTCAGAGTCATTCAGTATTTAAGCATTTATAAGATATTGCGGTCAGAATTTTTTAGCAGATCAGCATGTGTTAGTATTATTTCTACATTTTAGTATGTTTTGATATCACATGTTGATTCAGCCAGCCAATGGGCTCGCTCGGTCGCATGCAGTTAGGCACCGAGTGTCGTGTTTTACCCAGGCCGTGGTTCGGGGCATGACACCTTCATCTTCTGAATGTAGGCATTCTTGACTGGCCAGAATTTTGCCCCATACAACAATGTTGGCCTAATCACCACTCTGTAGAACTTACCTTTAAGCCTTGGCAACATATTCTTATCACGTAGTACCCTAAAGGCAATCCTCTGTTTCACCCACCCTGCTCCAATGCGATGTGCATGTAATATCATTGTCAATTTCCCCGTCTCCTTGAATTATGGACCCAAGATACTTGAAGCTTCCTCTCTTAGACATGACTTGTTCCTCTATCTTCACTTCCACCTCTGCCGCATACGTTGCATTACTGAACTTGCACTCGAGGTACTTCGTTTTAGTCCTACTTAACCTGAAACTTTTAGACTCTAGGCCTCTCTCCAGACTTCCAGCTTATCATTAACTCCACTACGCGTCTCATTGATCAAAACCATGGCATCCACGGTTAACATACACCATGGCACCTCCCTTTGAATATGTCATGTCGGTTCATTCATCACTAAAGAAAATAGGAATGGGTTAAGTGTCGATACCTGGTGCAAACCTATCATGACCGAGAAGTGTTCTGAGTCACCTATCACGGTGTTAACCCAAGTCTTGGCTCCATCATACATGTCTTTAATAGCCCTAATGTAAGAAACATGTACACCTCTAGACTCCATATATCTCCAAAGGAATACCCTCGGGATTTTTTCATATGTTTTCTTGGTCAATCAAGTGATTTTTTTTAATTACTTATTTTTTAAAATATTTTTTACATTGTCAGTATATATAAATTTAATCTGTAAGTTAATTTTCTTTCGAGTACTTTAAGTTTTATACATCTTTAACATAAGGAATTTATTTTAATATCTAGTATCCTGGAGATATTTATAGAAAACTCTCCTTCAAAAGTGAAATTTGTAATTTTAATAGGACAAATTAACTGCTAGAATAGATAAAAGTAGTCGAATAATAAAAAAAAATTACTTATAGTGACAATGTATATAACTTAAATCTTTACTTGAGTTAAAGGGAATTAGTCAAGGACAGATCCATTTTCGGCAATGGGCATTATAGTTAATAGACGTTTGGCCATATATTTCAAGTATTTTTCACTTTTTTTTTTGGAATTTATGGAGTTGGAGTTGAAGATGGGATTGTGTTTGGTTATACTTTTTGCAAAGAATATTTGAAATAATGATCATGTTTAAATGTACAAAATAGTCTCTAAGATCTTATGCAACAAACTCAAGCCAATCCTACTAGCCTTGAAATCTGATAATCATATTGCTTTTATATCAGGAAGATCAATTGTGCAGGACATATTGATATGCCAAGATCTGGTGAGACTATACAAAAGGAAGAACACCATTAAGAGTTTCTTGGTTAAGATTGATCTTAAAAAAGCATATGACTCAGTGGAGTGAGATTTTGTGGAAGAAATGTTTTACGCCTTGAACTTCCCTCAGAGATTCATCAAATGGACTATGGAGTGTATTTCAACTACCCAGTATAGTATTTCCCTAAATGTAGGATTATATGGGAAGATACAAGGGCGAAGAGGACTTAGACTGGGGGACCCCATTTCTCCTCTGCTCTTTATCATTTGTATGGAGTACTTTATTAGAATACTAAACAGGGTGGCTATGATAATAGGATTTGAGTTCCATACAAAATGCAAAGGGCTTAAACTAAATCACTTATGTTTTGTAGATGATATGCTACTGTTCTGCAAGGGCACATACCAATCAGTGGTTCTAATGCTTAGGGGATTACAAACTTTCACTGATACATCAGGATTGAGCACAAATGCAAGGAAGTCCAAAATTTTCTCAGCAAATATGAAAACTCAAAGCCTTGAAGATATATGTGAACTTACAGGATACCAGAAAGGCACTTTACCTTTTAGATACTTGGGAGTTCCAATATCTGCCAAGAAACTTACTGCACTAGATTATGAAATGCTCCTGGAGAAGTTGGCAGTCAGGGTTAAAACATGGAGTATAAGGAACCTTTCCTATGCAGGAAGGGTGCAATTGATAAATGTTGTGTGATGCATCATAGGGGTGGGCATGGTACGATGTAGTACAGTATTTGAAACTTCGGTATGGTAATTTTGGTTTTCGGTTTCTAAAAATACTATACCATTACCGTACCAAATTAATTTGGTATGGTTCGGTATTTTAAAGTTCGGCTTCGGTATTTTACGATACGGTAAATTGGTACACTAGTTTGTTCGACTTAGACTTACATATACTCATATCATGGAGAATTATGACTTCCGCTACTTAAGAAACGTCTCAATTATTATGTACTAAACGCCTTACACATGTAAAAATATTCAAAAGAAAGTACAAGCAATCCCTTTCGTAAATCAATTACACAAAAAATACATTTAAATCAAGATAGAGTAGTCAAAGTTGCAACGTTTAAACAATTAGTTTGCTAATAATACTAGTTTATATAGTTGTTAGTATTATAATACTAAGATATATGAATTGTACATGTAATTATATACTTCGGTATAGTATTCGGTATTTCGATTTTTTATGAATACCGAATACTGTACCGAATATCAAACTTTTTAAAAATACATACCAAATACCTTACCAATACTATAATACCGAAACCGCGGTATAAAAAATTTCGGTTTCGGTATGGTAATCGGTATCTACCATACCATGCCCACCCTTAGATGCATGCACACTCATACTGGGCTTCAATATTCATATTGCCCAGTCTGGTATTAAAGAAGATCATAGCCACTTGTAGGAATTTTCTTTGGGATGGTAAAGTGACTACTAATAAGACTCCTCTCATAGCATGGGATTAGGTGTGCAGACCAAAGAAAGCTGGTGGCCTATGGGTCCTAGATTGTATGATTTGGAATGAAGCATCTGTAGCTAAATATGCTTGGAATATAGCTCAAAAAGCTGACAACTTATGGGTCAGGTGGGTTGATCATATTTACCTGAGCCACACTAACTGGTGGGATTACACCCCTCCTACTGACTATTCATGGTACTGGAAGAAGATATGTTCCATTAGAGATAAGTTCAAAGCTGGATATATGGGCAATGGGTGGATAACACATAATGGTAGCTACACAATTCACAGTGGCTATCAACACAGGAAAGGAGAACAAGAAGCTTGGTATTGGGAGAAGTGGGTATGGAATAAGCTCAACATCCCAAAACATAGCTTCATTTGCTGGCTAGTAGGACATAGCAGGATCCTGACAAGATCAAGATTAGTAAAAATAGGTGTGTGTCAAGGTATATAGCAAGTGTGTTATCTATGACGCGCAGGATGAAACAGTTGAACATCTCTTTTTTCAGTGTCATTTCTCAAAGGAGTGCTTAAAGCTTATATTGCAACGGTTGGGTCTTGGAGTGCAAAATCTGAACCTTCATAGCCTATGGAAAATGATGACAAGGAACATCACTGGGAGGAAATGCAGAGCATTTTTACATGCAGTCTTGACAGCTTTGGTTTACAACATCTCAAAAGCAAGAAATAGAGCTTTGTGGAAGCAAGCAGTTCCAGAACCAAGAAGAGTTAGAGATCAGATTAAGGAGGACTGCAAAATCAAAGTATATAACCACATTGATAGCAACATAAATAGGAGTGGGGGGAACTGGATAGGGGGACTATACAATATAACACATGTATAGATAGCAATAGCAGAATAGGAAGTTTGGCCTGAGCAGTGGGATGCCGCCCGCTTTAGGCATTTGCTTTATTTAGTTGTACAGAGGAGACTGTTGTGTTTGTTCAAGTGATAATAAAGTTTTTTCGTTCACACAAAAAGAAAAAATGTACTTTTCCAAATTTGAAAAATAACTTTAAAAGTGAAAAGTGAGTCAGAAAACAAGTTATAACCTGTTTTTCAAATTTGAAATACAACTTTAAATTTGATTTGAAATTTCATGGTCAGACGCTAATTTGCAAATACATTGAAAAATTATTACGAAAAAAAGTGAATAAGTTTTATGATCAAACGGGTCATTATATTTTCAACTTGTATTCTATATAATTATTTGTAAAAAGAAATATTTGTTCTTATTTAATCCACTTCCTTTAATTAAAAAGAATCACTAAGTAGAATGTTATCTAACATCCACCAATTTAAATTCTAAATCTGCTTGTTTAATGACTAGTGAGCCAAAATTTCCCTTCTCTTGCATATTCTTTAATTTACTTACCAAATAATTACTACTATATATAAGGGAGAGTCTCCAATTTTTGTAGTGATTTTTTTGGTCCATTTGACCCTCAAATGAAGCTTTAATTACCTTAAAAGTTATCACCTATTTTGGTAAATTTGAATAACTATATGGGCTTTTTAATACTACAAAGAGTGATGATGTGTGATAAGTGATAGTGACACTACAAAAAAATCTATTTATATAAGCAAATTCAAATATTTTTTCTCCATTTTATTTTACCCCTAATTGAAGCTTTAATTTTGGTAAATTTGAATAACTATAGGAACTTTTTTAATGCTACAAGGAGCGATGATGTAGAAAAGGTGATAGTGACACTATAAAAAATCTATTTATTCACAAAATTTAAAACTGATCAAAAAGCTTGTTGTCCCTTTTTATTTATTTATGTGGAACTGATTATTAAATTTGTTTCAAATTATTTTATTCCTATAAAATTTATTATAGACAAGTAAAAAAATTATCATGACATTCTCTTTCTACCTCAGTACATGCTTAGTTATTAAACTAAATATTATCTTTATATATAGCTACAAAAATAATTGACAAATGTAATTACATACACGTTTAAGACATTACAATATAAGTTTCTCTAAAAAATAAATTAAATTAAGAAAAATAAAAAATATATCATTTCTTAACATGTTGTTTTAAGGAAAAGGAAAGATTAAAGTTAGAAAAACAAATAATTTTTATAAACTTTTCAGTTCCTTTTGTATAATTTAATTTGAAGGAACATCTACAAAAGTATTGCGTCATATTAAGGCTTTTATTTATTTAATTTTAAATGCTATTTTTATTTATAAGTTAACTTCATTGTCGTCATCATACAGCAATTTGTAGCATCAAATTTTTTTTTTTTTTATTACTGTGAATATTTTATTTCCCCCCAAAAATGGGTTAGCCAACATAAGTATAAGTAGGTTAATCCAACATAAGGTAAAACTCAATGAATCATTAAAGACTTTAACCCCAAAATTTTTTTAGTATAATAAAAAGGAGAAAAACTTTGGTGCATGCATTTGTTTGAAAATAAAAAGGAAGTCTAAATATGCTCTAAGAAAAATGTTGTTTTCTAACTTACAAAATCTTTTATATGATTCAATATTTTAAAAACATTGATAAATTATCGAGCTACCTTTACAACTAATATAGTGTTACAAAAAATAAAATTAAAAGCAAGAGCAGAAAAAAAAAAAACACAAAAAAAAAGTTGTAAATATAAAATTTAATATAGTTTGGTGCCAAATGACACTAGTTTTTAGAATAAACGGAAAAGGGCCAAAAATGCCCCTAACCTATTGGATTTGGCTCAAAAATACCCTCCTTCCACCTATTGGTCCAAAAATACCCTTCCATCTACCTATTTGGACCTAAAATGCCCTCAACGTTATCTTTTGGCTTAAAAATGCCCCTAAAACTAACGGTTGACTAGTTGACTAGATGAACCTTTATCAAAAAGCCACGTGGCAATGTATGATTGGTCCAAATATTAATTCAATGTGAATCATATTACTTTTTTTCCCAACACCCATACCCGGCTTTAGATTTATACAAGAAATCTGAGATTTCAAATTCATTCCATTTCAAATTTCAAATAACTTTTGGGCTAATGTTAAATTAACTCATTTATTACCTCAAATTTTTAATTGCCAATTTACTAACCCGCCCATTTGACACCCCTAGAAAGCTCCCACACAATCAAAATTGGACTTTTTGTGACATTTCATCATACGAGGTTTTCAGTTTCCAGCAATTCAAGATCATGACCCCAAATTCCAACGTTGTCTTCTTCTTCCTTTTCAGCTCCTTAATCTTAACATTGATTCTATCCAAGTACTTCGCCATGGTACGACCTGTGCCATGTCTAGACCCGGTAACCCCAACCACTATATTAACCCGATGCGTGTAAGGTGTTCATCAGTTGCAACAGAGTGACCAGAATTGGGTTTGAAGGAATCCATTTTGCCACTGAGGGTTGTGGTGAAATAAATTACGAAATTTATTGAAATTACAAAAACATTTTTACATGATATATTTAATTCACATTGAATTAATATTTGGACCAATCATACATTGCCACGTGGCTTTTTGATAAAGGTTCATCTAGTCAACCGTTAGTTTTAGGAGTATTTTTAAGCCAAAAGATAGCGTTGAGGGCATTTTTGGACCAATAAGTGGAAGGAGGGTATTTTTGGTACCAAATCCAATAGGTTTGGGGCATTTTTGGCCCTTTTCCGTAGAATAAAGAAGAAAGATGGATATGCATTACTATAAAAGAAATTGAAATTAACTACGAATTTCGTCGCTAAATTGCTCGTAGCAAACATAAATTTTTGATAAACTATTGCTAAGTCATCTCTAAATAAAGTTAACGACGTATTACATCGTTTAGCTACAAAATTTGTCATCACTAATTCCTACTCTTCACTCTAGTATATATGGTGACTCCAATTTATGAACCAAGAGCATCAGTACTGACCTTATAATTTGCACTGATATCTTGATACATCATTTTCTCAATTCATTCATTTATTTACTTACTGAGTTGGGTAATAGTTGACAGATAAATTTGCACCGCATGATTTTTTTCGGTTCTTTCCTTGTTCAGTTATAACACCGACTTTTTTTATTTACCATTGTATTTATGTGACAGAGTGAACGTGATCCCTGAAGACGGTGATTATGATGATGGTGCTTTCTTCCATTTTAGGAAAGTTTTTATTTTTATTTTTTATTGATGCTTCCTTGTTTCAAACACTACTTTATTTTAATTTCCAACTACATCCTGATTTGTCACACCAGATTTTACTTTGAGCTAAAGACCTGACACAACCTTTTTGGCCCCCCCACCCCCCCCCCCCCACCAAACACCCCTCCCAAAAAGAAAAAAGACAACTTTACTTTTTGTTTTATACTTTCTCCGTCTCAAAAAAATTATCTTAGTTTGACTTGACACAAAATTTAAGAAACAAAGGAAGACTTTTGAAATGTGTGCTCCAAAACAAGCCTTAGATATTTGCGTGGCTTTAAATCATCTCATAAAGTTAAATTGTTTCTAAATATAGAAAGATGTCAATCTTTTTAGGACAGACTAAAAAGGAAAGGAAGACAATCTTTTTGGGATGAAGGGAGTACTTGTCTTTTATTCCAAAGTTTAATTGTGAGTTAATTGCCATTGTTAGCAACCAAGTATGAAGCATTACCATTTGAGTTCTAAGTTTGTACCGTGAAAAAAATATTAAAGTATCAGTACAATTAATATTAATAAAGATCAAAATGAGTGATCTACAAAAAAAACAGGTAATTTGCGGAGGTTGAAAGTGCAATTCGCGGAGGTTTGAATTACCTTTTTTCTTTAACATCATTGCTTAATTTTCCGTTACATAATTTGATAGTGTAAAAATTATTAACCCTGTCAGCGCACATACCATAAACTCATACTGTTTTGGACTCGTGATGTGTAAATCAAATACGTAAAGATATTAGGGTTGAAGCAGGAAATTTTGATTTCTCTTCCCATAACCTAACACATATTTATATGATTTATGAAAGTATATATGGTCGTCCTTCCCAACAAAAGTTTTTGTTCATGTTGACGTTAAGGAATCCTAGGTTTGGATTTACTCTCGTGTATCTTGCAAAAGTACATACGTTATTGTCGCTCAACCAATAAATTATTGTACTGCTCAAAGTAGGTTTATTAATACTTCACGCTAAATTAAAGAGAGAGAGAGGGGAAAAAAAGATATGCCAGTTTGATTGGTCAAATTAGTTTTAATCCTCTATAAATTTATTTTTAATTTAGCGTCCACTCCATAAATATGCTAGTTTTTGTAAAAGCTGCTTCTCAACACTTACAATTCATTACGTAGATACATCAATATATACATGAGTTTCTTGGAGAATAAGACTCCAAAGTTGTCACAGCTAAGGACTCCTAATCTGAAAACAATTACACGACTTCTTTTAGTCAATTCCTAACAATCAGCAAATATATACAAATATACTTTCACTCAAACTCCTACGTCACATTATCCTTACACACCCCCTCAAGTCGAGCAGGGAGTGGAACAACTGTCAACTTGCGCTTCAAATCCAAAAATCGGATCTTGGACAAAGGCTTGGTAAGAGCAACAACCACTTGATCAGGACCTGACTGATAAGGACTTTGCACGGACCTTGTCATAGACAAAATGGAAATCTATTTCCATATGTTTCGTTCCGGAATGAAAAATGGGATTAGCAGTTAAGCAGGTGGCACTCAGATTATCACACCAGAGAATGGGAAGAGAGTTGGTGAAGCATCCAATCTCTCGAAGGAGAAGCCTGATCCATATCATTTCAGAGGTAGCAGTGGCCAATGTATGATACTCCGCCTCTGTGCTCGACCGTGATATAGCTCTTTGCTTTCGAGAAGACCATGAAATCAAATGGGAGCCAAGGAAAATAATGAATCCAGTGGTAGACTTGCGATCATCAACATCACCTCCCCAATCTGAATCACTGTAACTATGAAGCAAGGTGGACGAGCCACTAGAAAAAATAAACCATTA
Source organism: Lycium ferocissimum (assembly GCF_029784015.1). Taxonomy (NCBI): domain Eukaryota; kingdom Viridiplantae; phylum Streptophyta; class Magnoliopsida; order Solanales; family Solanaceae; genus Lycium; species Lycium ferocissimum. The sequence continues at coordinate 20,040,706 of NC_081352.1, forward strand.
GAAGCAGTAGCCTTGACATAACGGAGAATATGTTTGACGGAAACCCAGTGAGAATCCATAGGACAATGCATAAACTGTGAAACTTTATCTACTGCATATGCAATATCAGACCTCGTATCAAGTATTGTAGAGCTCCTACAGTACTCCTATATAGAGTTTGATCATGAAATGGATATCCACCAGGGTTGGAGAGCTTGGATGAGGATGAAGCAGGTATGGAGAAAAGACCACACGTCCCCATTTGCACACGATTAAGAAGGTCTTTCATATACTTACCTTGTGACAAATGTAATCCTTCTTGTGTCCAGATGGCTTGAATGCCCAAGAAATAAGATAATTTTCCTAAATTTTTAACAGCAAAATGAGTTTTCAGTTTGGCAATAAGAGCTGCAATATGAGCAGATTTAGAACCCATAACCAGAATGTCATCAACAAAAATTAAACAGAACAACTTATCATTGGCGTTCGGCATATAGAATAGAGAGCTATCTGTTTTGGATCCCACAAATCCAAGAGAAATAGGTACATCAGCTAGACGTTTATTCCACATACACAAAGCTTGTTTGAGATCGTAGAGAGAACGTCTGAGTAAACAAACATGATCTGGACGAGTAGGATCAACAAACCTGGAAGGTTGAGACATATAGACAGTCTCGTCTAAGTGTCCATGAAGAAACACATTAGAAATATCTAGCTGAGTGATGTGCCACTGACGAGACATTGCCAAGGATAGCAACAATCGTATGGTAGCCAGCTTAACCACTGGACTAAACGTATTAGCAAAATCGTTGCCCGGTCGTTGATGATATCCTTTAGCCACAAGCCTTGCTTTATAGCGATCCAATGAGCCATCCGACTTAAACTTCATCTTAAACACCCATTTACAAACAATTATATTTTGAGATGGGGGTGGTGGAAGTATGTTAGAGGCTATGAGTAAACCAAACACAGTATGAAGGGACCTGGTTAAGTACCAATTCCCTTATGCGATGCACCAAGTACAAAAAGGCAAGATTTTACCGTAGAAAACTCCTTGCTCAAGGGATTAAAAATCATGACCTACCCCAGTGGGATTTCAACTCCACTACACGAGCAACTTCCGATTTCAACTTATTGCAAACTAGGAATTAACTCCCATAATCCCTCACCCTTACAATAGTTGCAACCTAGGAACTAACCCTCATAGTCCCTCCACCCTTATAATACATCGATTGTAAGCACCTCCACTTGACGAACTGTAGCCAAGAAAACTAATACACCTAGACTAACTCTGGCCTAGTGTACTATTCAAATTTCTTGTGAAGACACTCTTCTAACAAGCAACCTTTAAGAATTCAACTAATACAACTAAGCTAACTCTATCCTAGTGTACCACTCAAGAGCTTGTGGAAGCAAACTTGAGACTTTAAGCCACCTACACACAGCTTTCTTTATGGAAAGAGTAGGTTTACAGTTTTAACACAAATGACAAAGCTCAACAGCTTGAGAACTTGAAGTATCTTCCTTTGTAACGAGCAAGCCCTTCAATCTATTATAGCTTTGTCTTTGATGGTACTTGAATAACCTTGTGACGGCTAAGCTTTTGCTGTGAATTTAGGTTTTTCAAGACACACCTAAAAGAACTTGTACCATGTTGCTTTTATACTAGATCGTTGTCAAAGGAATGGGTTGTCGCTTTGGCTGTATTGGTCGTTGATCGTATTTGACCTCGTAGCTGTTGACTTGTACGAAGAGAGCAGCTGGAGGACTGGGGCTCATTCTGGTTCTTCATAGTTTGACAGTCATCAAAACATGGAATATGACGTTTCCTATCAATTTCCCATTTTTTGATGATGACAAACTTAGATGCGCTGTTCAACTTGAGAAGCTAGATCCCACTTATTCCCTATGCAGCTATTTCCCCCTAAGAGCTAGATCCCACTCGTTCCCCCTGCGGCACAGACTATTTTTGAAGAGAAACATAGCAACGTATTACAAGTGACACACAAGTGACACCTGGTCTTCTTCCCTTTTACGCCCATTTCCCAATTTCAAGCATGACACAATGTGATCTTCCTTATTACAAGTCTCCATCTTTACATTTCTCCATCTGCCCCTTTTTTGCATCAACAAAAAGGACAGGTAGAATCTACAAAACGAGTTCAAAGATTACTTACTCAGAGCCACACTGGCAATACAACCATGGGTGCGAGAGATACAAGCAAGCACATAGTTTGGCACAAGACAGAGTAGATGCCCAGAAGATTAATACAATTAATTAAAAACATAGTAGTCAGATCATAAATGCATAAAAGAAAAACTGTCATTTGTACCGGAACATTGTCACGCAAAAACAGGAGAGAGAGAAAAAGGAAAAAAAATCAAGGGAAGGCATAGGAAGGGATTTTGGTTTGTGTACTTAAGGAATTTGAGGCTTTTGGGGATTTTGATTCAGCGCTATGAGTAATCTGTCCACTCGGTCACTATTGATACGCTGATCTTGAAGCATCTGGTCCTTGAGCTCGTCACTTTCGTTGTCAGCCTCTCATTTTTAGCTTTAATCTTACCAATTTTAATTTTTGCAGCCTGTAGAGCACTTTAAGAGCCAACCTCTTTCTCTTTCACAGATAGCCGGGCTTGAAGAGCAGCATTCTCAATGTTGACCCTTTCCAATTCAGTAGTGGAAATTTCTTGTACCGCAAGAAGATTGGAGATTGTGGAAGTACTTCCACCTTTCTTAGGTAAGCATTCACAATCTTCTAAAGTAGCCAAGAAGAACATTTGCTTTTTAGATCCTTTGATAGCCTTGCCAGTCTTGATCTTGAAATGCTCAAATACTTTGGTTAGAAAGAACCCATAAGAAAGCCCATATTTCCTATCTGGTGTATCCACTGCCTTAATGATGTTCTTGATCATGATCGCAGGAAGATTTATGGGTTGGTAGTTGATCAGGGATTCCATGAGCACCAGGTCTGCAATGGAAGCAACAATATGACCCTCAGCCCTTAAAAGCAGCACTTTGTTGACCAATTCAAAAGTGAGTTGATATTCTTGTTTGAGCTCCTTCTTGTTAAGTCTTGCCCCTGTATCCGTATCTTTTACCCCCTTTTTAGCTATCATGGCTTTGGAGTCACTTGAAGCTTCTATGTTTCCAGCAACGGTTCTTATTCCTTCAGTGGAAACTCCCAAGATGTTTTCCAGTGTCTCTTCAGTTAGCATAAACTCAGTCTGGCCAAGTGATACAATGAGGGTGCTTAGATCATCGGAGTAGTTGAGGTTTGCAAAGAACTCAGACACTTGTTCCTCATAAGAACAGCCAACAAATGACTCCAACTCTGAAATTTAATTATTTCAATCAGTTCTTTCATCCCAAATTTTTCAGCAATTTTCGGATCAAGAACCCTTCCCAAAGAACGCCTTTTGTCTCCTCAGATTTTCTCTTCCCTCATTATCACTTAGAACAGCTACTTTGCACACCCTTGGCTTCTTCAGCGTCATGACCCGACTAGGGGCCATGACGGGTCATGACAAAAGTGGTATCAGAGCAGTTCAGTCCTACGAAGTATCTACGAGCCGTATCTAGTAGAGTCTTATTTATGGTGTGTTGCGTGCCACATTCATAAACAGGAGGCTACAGGGAATTTAGGAAGAATGACCGTTCTTCTTCTTATGAGATCGTGCGATAGAGCCCTGTTATAAGATTTTCTCCTCCCTAATTGTGCGCTATGATTTCAGAGATGCCGCCAAAGAGAAAAGCTACTGCAGCCCAGAAGGGCAAGACTACGATAGAAAGTCGGGTAGAAAGGGAGCCACTAACGAATATAGAAGAGGGTGAATCACATAATGAGGCTCCATCTAATACCTCTTTTACTCCGCCTATTCTAGAAGAACAAGAGGGGGCTTCGATTTCAGCTCTTAGGCCTACAGTTCCTCCACCGGTTGCTTCGGGTCACCAAATGACCGAAGCTATTCATTTATTGACACAGTTAGTTGCCGCCCAGCACGGCGGAGTTCGGCCCAAGTGACAAAGGGCTTAGTACTTGAGCCCGTGATTTCATGAGTTTGAATCCTCCGAGTTTTCGGTCAAAGCCGAATGAAGACCCGCAAGGTTTTATTGATGAAATGTTGAGAACATTGAAGATTATTCATGCCTCCGAAACTAAATCTGTGGAATTAGCATCTTATAGACTCCGGAATGTGGCGGTCTTATGGTATAATAATTGGATATCCTCAAGGAAAGAGAGTGCACCTCCTACGGTTTGGCAAGAATTTGTAGATGCCTTCATCCGCCACTACTTGCCACCGGAGGTCTGTCGAGCTAGAGCGGATAGATTCTTAAATTTAAAGCAAGAAAATGTGAGTGCCCGGGAGTATAGCCTTCAGTTTAATCCATTGGCTAGATATGCTCCGACTATGGTAGCCGACATGGGAGATAGAGTGCACAGATTTATGAGTGGCCTAGGGCCACATTTGTTCAAAGATTGTTTAACGGCTTCATTGCAAGATGGGATGGATATTTTCCGTATTCAGGCCCATGCCTAGAACCTAGAAGAGCAACAACATCCGCAAAAGGGTGAGCGTGATATTAATAGAGGGCAAAGTAAGAGGGCCAGATCTATGAGTGTCGGTAGAGACTATAGAGGGGATCAAGGCAGTCACATTTTAGATATTCAGGCCAGTCGGCGACTAGTGCACCTCCACGACTTGCAAGCCAGAGGTCTGACCGCCCTATTCGTTCCGTACCGGATCAGAGTTTCAGAGAGTCGAGCTCTCGGTATAGGAGTGATTCAGGCCAGATGAGATCATCTATACCACAATGTGCCCAGTGCGGTAAGCTACATTGGGGAACGTGCCGATTGGGTTTGAATGTTTGCTATGTTTGCGGCCAGTCAGGCCATATTATGAGAGAGTGCCCATTTCGAGGTGGTAGGCGTGCGGTTCAGCCCATAGGATCCACAGTTGTTTCTTCATCATCCATGCGCCCTCCAGGGCAAGGCTTCCAGACACTAGTAGGTCAGGATAGGGGCAGAGGGGAAGTGCTCAGTTCGAGGGGTCCTCAACACCGTACGTATGCACTAACTGAGCGACAGGATCTAGAGTCCCTCCCCGATGCTGTCACAAGTATATTTGCACCTTTGATAACGTGTTAAAAGAAGAACACATCTATTATTAAGCAAGTATGGACTGAGAGGTTTTATGCTATGAAGTGACGATAATTAGAAAAGCATGTATGTTGTAGTAATAATGTTTATATATCCTCAAAGATAGTATTGATCCATCACCTGCAATTTTCATGAGATGCCTTTTAAAGTACTACCGATGAGACTTTAAAAAAAAATGGGTTGTAAGGATGATGGTCCTCAAGTTTTAGAGAAGCAAGGTATGGAGAGTAGAACTTCCAAAGTAGTAGTTGTTTGAATGTTAGAAAAGAGATGAGGTCAGTTAGAAAAAGTAAGAGAAGGATGTACGCTACTGAGTAAGTTAGTTATTAACAAAAGCTTCCTTATCGTATAGAATATATTTTCAATATGTTTATAAAGATATGAGCGTAAAGAAAAAAAAATACGAGACATGAGATATAGCACTTTAGAAGTTTACCGTTACAGGATTATTGAGCTAGTAGTACAGGGCTGCATAACCAACTAAGGAAATGAGGGATATTCTAAAGGAATTAACTGTATGGTGGAAAGGGAATGGGAAAGGTATAGGTGGATATAAAACGCGTCCTCAATCGATGAGATGAATTTGTAGTCTAAGGGAGACCTGCCTAAAGAAAGAGTGTTCGAGTATTGAAGAAGAGAGAGAATATTAATAATCAGGCAAATTGTTTTGGAAAATAGAGTTGGGTACTAAATACTACTACGGTGATGAAATGGGAATACGAATGATAGGAGGAAGGTGTAGCAGGAAGGTTAACGATGAAGTAGTAAAGAAGGATTGAATAAGAAGGTACTCGAAGAAAATAATGGACTAAGACAGGAAGTTAAGTAGAATAGCCGCCACGAGTTAATTGAAATGAGGATAAACTATTCGAAAGCATACGAGAGTTTGACGATAGTGATCCTCAATATCACATTGTTGAGGTTTGGAAATTTCTCTTTGAAAGAATTATGAAAATTATTAAGAGATTTCCCGAGAATAGACGCGAGATGGTTTGGAGAGCTCAATTAACTTATCTCCAGAACTGGAATTGGTAAATTCGGACTTTCATATGTCTATACCTTGCAAGTGCATTGATAATTTCCCATAGTTGTGCCGAGTAATGATATTTGAATTATGGAACCGTTATTACACGAGAAGTTCCTATTGCCCTCCCGAATAGCTCCAGGTTGTGAATTAAGAGCTAGAAATGTAAGCTTGATGAAGGCATTATGAAAGGATGCGAAGATGAAAGAGATCACCTGGAAAACAAAAGAAGATATGCAGCTAGGTACCCAAATGGTTTCTGCTCTCAAGGAGGGTACAGATAGAGGCACCATTGTCCCCAGGTATATGATACTCCTTTAAATAATTTATTGGTCGTGTGTGGCCATTGTTGATATTGTTGTTATGGCCCTGTCAGGCATTGTTATTATGGGTTGTTGTGACAGGATGGTAGCGCCATATTACAGGGGAAACTCTGGCGAAATTTTTGTAGAATTCCTGATGACTAAACATTCGAGGACGAATGTTTTTAAAGGGGGGAAGGATGTTACACCTCGCATTTTCATACGTTGAGTTTTGCCGAATGCTAGTTGTCCCAGTCTTGGGAAGTAGGACAAATATTTTTGAAGTCATGAGGATAGGTATGTCTATCTTGGGTATATAATGGAGTAAAACCTTGTTTAGTAAGCCTTGGGAAGGTTTAAGACTCGTCGTATCATCGGGGTTAAGTTTCTGCGAAAGTTTGGCAAAGTGTCACATTATGGTGCAATATGTGGCGCAACATGCTAGCAGCAAAGCATGCTTTGAGGTAACACAATTGCTTAGCAAAGTGTGACAGTGAAATTTGGTGATGTTGCGAGGTCTGCAACACAACATGCGGCTAGCAAAGCACGCTTTGCATCTAGCAAAGCTCGCAAAGATGTTGTGTCGGTCCAGAATTTTCTAGACCACTATAAATAGACCAAATTCGACCCTAACTCATTATTTTACCATTTTTGGACCTAGAAATCTCTAGAAACTCTCTCAACAAGTTCTCTTATGATCTAAGACCAAAATCAAGAGCAAATCCAAGGGAAATCAAAGATCAAACACCAAGAATCAAGAGACTCAAGTGCAAAGAGGCTCACTAGGGTTTGCAGAAGTCAAGAAATCCTTTGGTATTGGAGTTGGGGATTTTTTCTCAAGTAAAGTATCTTCATCCAAAGTTCATTCCTACACTATCTAAAGTAAGTTTTATGATCATTCCATGTTGTTTAAGGTATTGAGAGGTTGAAAGACTTGGATTGTAGAAGGAGATAGAAAATGGGTCATGAATGTAAGAATAGTAGCATTTTTGAGTAGTAGCTTAGTATGAATCATGATTCTTGATAAGTTGTGATTATAATTATGTTATAAATTATATGAAGAACATGGAAGAAACATTATATAAGGATTAATGTAAGGTTGTATTATGACCATGGTTATGGACGAATTGAAATGGAATTGGGAGACTTGAATAATGTATAGTTTATGAGGATTGTTGAGTATGATATTGTGAATGTTGTTATAGACGTTTGGGAGTTGATGTATGATATGGAGAAAGTTGTATAAACAAAGAAAATGCTGCCCAATTTTCTCTAGCTTTAGTCAAGTATGCTAAGCTATCAATTATCTAATGTTAGTACAAACTCTATTGAAGGTAGAAACGAGAACATCGGAGGAGAACGTTCAAGCGATAGTGTAGCTAAACGAAAAGGTATGTTAAGGCTTTTCCTTTCTTTCATTTTGGCATGAATCCTATGACGTGATTTTCTTTACCTTCCATGATCTTCCTACATTCCGGAAACTATGAGTCTATGTTATAAAGAGCTTCTCTTGAGATAAAGTTAAGAGACATGTGATGAATATGATAATGATGATGATGAACCCAAGTCTAGAGATCCTAAGGCTCATGATATGATATTGTTACGAAGCTAATGATCCTTATATGATTCTTTGACGTTATTCATTGTTGCTAGACCCACCTTATGATGCTAGTCCCTTTTCTTCCTAAGGCATGACCTTCGTATTGTATCTTCTATGTATTCCATGATTATTAAGAGTTTTCTTATGAACTAGAGATGAGATATGTTCTATGATAATGATTTTGATTCTATAGTAGTCAAACTACATACGACACTCACAACGCTCCTAAACCCAGTAACACTAGGGACCCACAACTTTCATGAATCTTGCGATATAAATAATAGTGATCTTTATAATGGTAATTCCTATGTTGTGACCCCACGCTTGTTTTCCATATTGTCCTTACTCCTAAAATGTTAGGCTTCTCTGATTCTTAAGGCCACCATGACAATGTTGAGGAATGTTCTTCATGACAACGACTACGATGGTAATTCCCCTCCCAGTGATACCCAAAGACTAAAGTTCCACGTGTCCTCACGGGATGATTGAGCTTACCGTGTGTGTCTCCATCACATTCATGATAGTTGGCCTTGTCTTATGTTATCGTTTCCTTCAAAAGTAAGACATGACAGTATTGATGATCATGATAGCGAAGATGATTGTGCTTTCCAGGGGATATAGAAGCATAATTCCCTTATTACGAATTCAGTTAAAACGTCTGAAATGTCCTACTCCTAAGAAAAGCTAGAATTTGCGATTTCCAAGACTCTTAAGATGATATTGACAAGAGATTTCTGTAGTGATGGCAACAATGATAATGAGACATACCGAGCCTTGTTATGGCCGGGTACGGATGACATGTATGTGAATCTGTCGAGCCACTACGTGGCCGAATACGGATACTGTCGAGCCACTACGTGGCCGAATACGGATATTGTCGAGCCACTATGTGGCCAAATACGGATATTGTCGAGCCACTATGTGGCCGAATACGGATAATGTTTAATGTGTATGAGCAGATACGGTTCTATGATATGTATATGTATGTGCATTCCACGATTCTTGAGAAAAGGTAAAGTAAGCATGACGAACATCTAAAAAGGTATTTGGTCTTTATTTTATGTTGTCCTTCACGTTTTATTTATGTTACTATTCATACCTTACATACTCATTACATATTTCGTACTGACGCCCTTTTCTTTTGGACGTTGTGTCATGCCCACAGGTAGACAAAGAGATGATCCAGATTCGTAGGAGCTATCAGCAGACTTTGAGAGCACTCCATTGTTCCGGAGGTGCCATTGATTTATTATTTTGTGTATATATATGTTTTGGGCACGGCGGGGTCCTGTTCCGTCCATATGTCTAGTACTCTAGTAGAGGCTCGTAGATACGTATGTGTGGGTAGCATGGTCTCACGATTTCCTCGCTGTATATATATTATTTTGATAGCCGAAGGGCTTATGTATATAAAGGTAAATATGTTTCAAAGTGAAAATAGTTTTCCTATTATTAGGAGAGTGAGAATAATGAATGAACGCAGGATGAGTAGTAGTATGAGTGGTGCTCGGTGATCAGTCCCGGGTACCCGTCATGGCCCTAGTCGGGTCGTGACATTCAGGGAACTTGACTCTTCATTACTTTTGCTCTTTCTTTTCTTTGAATTTTTGTTCACAATTGAGGCAACTTTAATTTGTTCCCTTTCCACTGCTTCATCATAATTCACGACTGTAGTCTCCACATAGACTAGCTTAATTTCATCAGTCAAGCGGTTGTTTACTTGAGAGCTTCTGATCCTTTTTCTACCCTTTGCTTTGTTGGCCTGGAGAGCTGATGCGATATCAGCCACGCGTCACAGAAGTGGGTCCAACCTGATACTCTATATCCATAAAAGAATGCAAAGAAGTGCAGGTTAGTACAAACAACAGTATTGGTATCATCAGCCGACTAAGCATAGCTAACACAACTCAGATAATAAAGCAGATAAGCAATATAAACCAGCAAGTATAAGTCAATATAACCAAATCCAAATATCCGTCATTTCCTATGCAAAGCATCTAATCCCAATGTGCCAAGTCTGAATATATCCAATACAATCCAACATCACGATACAACACCAAACATCTCAAATCTAGCCATAATGCAATGCAATGTAGTAGTGTATGAATGTAATGCAATGCCATGCAAATGCGGCGTACACATGTACTCCAGACGGAATTATTGACGTCTCGGTAGCACAATCCAGCGTGACTCGCGAAGTCCCAGCGTGACTCGTGAAGTCTAAGTGCCACCCGTCCCGAATCTTTTCCCAACAAACAGACGGGACCCCGAATCTTTTCCCACGGGGGGTTCTCACTGGCACCACCCTCGGGGACCCGCGAAGTCCATGCACTAACAACGATTTCGGAACTAACATCGGATATCAGCCATGCAATAACGATTCCGGAATTGATCATCGGACATCGGCCATCTCACGTCACTCAAGTAAAAGAGTTTTATCAAGTATCAATTTCACTCAATCAACGATTCCGGGATGAACATTGGACATCAGCCATCTCACGTCACTCAAGTAAAAGAGTTTCTTCAAGTATCATCAATATCTCAATAGTGTATCATGCAATGAGAGTGCGTGCAATGCCTGAATCACATCAATAATAATGATCAATATCACAAGTACCAATTATGGGTACGCCAACAATGTACACGAGTCACAAATACCAATAGTGGGTATGCCAACAATATATATCCGAATCATAAATACCAACAGTGGGTATGCCAACAATATATATCCGAATCACAAATACCAACAGTGGGTATGCCAACAATATCGCAATCAAGACGATAAACAGAATCCAATATCTATCAACAACACATGGCATCAAGCCAGCACAATAGAACAGTCAACACAACACAACGGGGTGGCTAGTCCCAACACACAACAGGGCCCAACCTAAGGCAATATCCAACCTAACTTCATACCCAAAGGTTCGCATGCTGTCTCCGACAATATAACCTAAATATGCGCTTCGCTATACGAAGTCTTACCAAGGGTAAGCCATAACCTACCTGGATGGCCGTACCGCAACACCAACGCTCGCTCATTTGCCTTGCCTTTCCGCTGAACCTCACAACCAAAGTAGTCTAAGCATAATCGAATTCTAGATTAGAAATCATGAAGAATGATACTAATATTGCTACTATTCAATTTATGGCGATTTTAACCTAGAAATTGGGGAAACGGGCTCACAAGGGCAAAACGATAAATTCGAAAGCAAAATGCCAAATTAGTCACTAGGTGATCATAACCCAACCACTAATTGTTGATTTAATTCAAGGATTAGTCTAATTTCTGATTTCAAGCAAAACCCCCAATTTGGGTATAAACCCTAATTCTTTGATTCCAAAATTCAACACTAGAAATGGAAGATATATGATTAATAAAATTAGATTCATCAAAATCTAAGATAAACATCATCAATTTCCTCATTAATGAGCCTAAGGAAAAATTCATCAAAACCCTCTCTCAACTTCCATCACTAAGGGATTATTAGAGGGGGGGGGAATCTAAGATGATTATGATTAAAGAAAGAGTAAAGGAATAAGAAAGAATTACCTCCAAGAATATCTCTAAAATTTCTCCAACGACTGTTCCCCAAAGCTCAAATTTCGAAATGGAGGGTCTAAAGGTTTTTAACACTTCATTAATTTTACAAACTGCCCGTCACCCGCTTTAGCGGCACTGGGACCGCCCTGGCGGTTCCGTGTCAGTGGTCACTTGACCGCTTTGGCGGAGGGCGGTCCCGTGTCAGTGGTCACTTGACCGCTTTGGCGGTCAAGGCAAAAGCTATTGGACCGCTCCAGCGGCAGGGCTACCGCTCTAGCGGTGTCGTTGCCGTGGCGTTGGTGCCGCCAAAGCGGGCACCAGGCACCGAAATTCTCTTCAAGTTTCGTCAATTGATTCGATTTTCCATCTAGTTTCCGAGGCATCTGCTCACATACCATACACATAAAAACACGCTACAAATAAGCCCGTGGCCTCAGAATTCCCAACGGAGGTCTCGTTGACCGAGTCAACTCCCGATGTCTTAGTTCTAATTCCCAACCCAAGTTGCGTCCAGTGCATTGGGAACCGAACCAAATACACACGCAAGTTCTAAACGACCATCCGGACCTCTCAGAACAGACGAAATTCAGAAAAAGATCCGTTTACCCAAAAGTCAACTTCGGGTCAACTATTTTTCACCTTAAGGCCATATTTCACAAAAGTTGCCCGAATCCAATCTAGATACCTCAAAAAGCGTGCCATTGGTCCTATTAGGTCAAAAGTGAGCTAATCAATGCTCGAGAATGGGCGAAAATGCCGAACAGACTATAATGACCAAACAGGTCATTACATCAGATACCAATAGAACCGTCGCTCGTCTCGAGCGAAGAAAAGAAAGAAAGCGGGGAATAGTTAAATCAATAAACAACTGAGAATATAGGCTATGCATGTTGGACTCAGTCTCCTAGTAGCTTCCTCCACAGGGTGGTGCATCTATTGAACCTTTACGGAAGAAATCTCCTTTGACCTCAACTTTCGAACCTGCCTATCCAAGATCGCGATAGGCTCTTTCTCATAAGTCAAATTCTCATCAAGCAATATAGAATCCTAACGGACAATGTAGGTACCGTCGGTATGGTACTTCTTCATCATCGAAACATGAAAATTCGGATGAACTCCTGTTAAGCCTGGCGGCAATGCCAACTCATAAGCTACATTACCGATACATTCCACAATCTCAAATGGACCAATATACCCGAGGCTTAACTTGCCCCTCTTACCAAACCTCATAACACCCTTCATGGGTGAAACCTTCAACAGAACCTGGTCATCAATAGTAAACTTCAAATCTCGGACCTACCGGTCTGTATACATCTTTTGTCGACTCTAAGCTGCCAAAAGGTTGGCCTGAATAACTCTCACTTTATCAAGGGACTCTATCAATAGATCCGTACTCCAAGGTCGATCCTCGAACCCATCAAACCAACCAATCGGAGATCTATATCTTCTACCATATAAGGCCTCAAAAGGCACCAAGCCAATACTCGAATGATAACTGTTGTTGTACACAAACTCTTCCAATGGTAAGTGCTGATCCCAATGACCTCCAAAATCAATAACACACGCTCTCAACATGTCCTCGAGCACCTGAATGGTCCGTTCGGACTGGCTATCAGTCTGGGGATGAAAAGCTGTACTGAGATCCAATCAGGTACCTAGCTCCTCATGAAATGCCCTCCAGAATCGGGAAGTGAAAATAGTACCCCTATCGGATACGACAGAAATAGGAACTCTATGCAATCTCAAAATATTTTGAATGTACATCTTGGCTAACTTCTCCGCGGTATAGGAAACCTGAACTAGAACAAAGTGAGCAGACTTAGTCAACTGATCCACTATCATCCAAATAGAATCAAACTTGCCAAGGGTCTTCAAAAGACCCATGACAAAATCCATGGTAATCCTCTCCCACTTCCACTTGGGAATGGGATTCCTCTGAAGCACCCCACTGGGTCGCTGGTGTTCATACTTTACCTGCTGACAATTCCCACACCTAGCAACAAAATCAACTATATCTCTCTTCATCCGACGCCACTAATAGTGCTATCTCAAGTCACGGTACATCTTAGTCGCCCCCGGATGAATGGAATAGCGAGAGCTATGAGCCTCAGACAAGATCAACTGAACCAAATCACCAACACGAGGAATGCAGACGCGTCCTCTAATCCGCAGAATACCCTCAGAATCGATCACGACCTCCTTGGCCTCTGATACACTAAAATTACACCTATTAATGGTATAACGCGGACGTTGTCAAATATAGTAACCCAACAAGATTGAGGTCGAATCCCACTGGGAATATGGTGTGAAAAGGTTACTAAAGTCATAGGATGCTTAATTTAGGTCTAATGTCTTAGTCCGATGATTTGGGTAAAAGTTAATTTTTTTTAATGACTAATTGCTAACTAATTGCTTTGGATGTAATTTATGGCAAAGGAAACTAAGATTGTGTCCCCGTTAGATAAAGTGTATGATCATGAGTATTGATCTTGATATACTTCTAATGGATCATTATATGAATACACTTAACATCTATATGAATCTCTAATATTTTCCAATAAATAAAGATTATCTCTTTCTATGATTTTCCCAAATATATTAAAGTAACTATGAAGAAAGGTTAATTATGCCAAGAATATTCTTCTTATTCCTAAGTGAATTTATTAAACAAAGTTTTTGAGTTCTTGTTATTTATTCTTACCAACCCTAATTATTTTCCCAAATAAATCAAGATTTATGGCTTTAATCAATGTTTTCAACTATTAATTATGAATGAAGAATAAATAAACCCTAATAATCCATTATGTGTATATAAATCACAAACCCAATCACAAAACACCCATCATTGGGTTCACAACCCTAGTAAGGAGATTTAGCTATTCATGACAAAGAACAAGAAATAAGAAATTGAAGAATTCATAATTGCTTACTTTGGAAGAAAAGAGGAATTGATAAGACTTGAATTGATGTTTGAATCTTCAAAAACTAGAGAGTATTTGATATTCTAAGTCAAGAGACAAAAATATAATAGCTGATAACAATTAAAACCCTACAATGAACTATTTATAAGTTTCAAAATGTAAAATTACAGAATTTGCACTTTAAGTCCCAGGCGGTACTTATACGGTCCGTATAAGTTTTCACGGACCGTATAACACTTATACAGCCTTCATCCTTGTGTCTGCAGAGAAAACACGAACTGGCATTACGCGCTTCGTATAACTTTATACGGCCCGTATAACTTGCCCGTGAAACTTCTTCCAACCTTCATCACATCCACTTATACGGCCCGTATAAGTGTTCGTGTTTCAAAGATCTCTCTACTGCGACATTCTGTTGCTTCACTTACTTTTGTATGACCACAGATACGGTCCGTATAATATTATATAGACTGTGAAAATCACTCCTCAATACAAAATTTCTGTAACTTCCAATTCTTGAACCCGAACATACCGATTTACCTGAAACATGACAAAAACACATCAAAACAACACATACTTGCCTAAAAACAAGTAAAACTTCTCGTAAAAGAGTATCAATTGTGCCACAATTTCCCGGCACATCAGCCTCACCTCCCAAAACTCTATCTCGAATCTTGCTCAACTGAGCATCCTCAAACTGATGAGTCCTGATCCGATCCAATAAAGACGACTTCGCCTCTATATAAGATAAAATCCTGCTCGGGGCTGAAATATCAAGAAGAACGAAACTGTTGGCCAGAGTCTGAACATCCATGGCCAACGGACGCTCGAAAAAAATCAATCAAGCTAAACTCCCCATATTCACTGCCTTGCGACTCAAGGCATCAGCCACCACATTGGCTTTCCTGGGATGATACAAAATAGAAATGTCATAGTCCTTCAGGAGCTCCATCTATCAGCGCTGCCTGGAATTAAGATCTCTCTAGGTAAACATATGCTAAAGACTACAGTGATCGGTGAAAACCTCACAATGAACACCGTACAAATAATGCCTCTAGATCTTCAAAGCGAAGACCACGGCCAACAACTCCAAATCATGGGTAGGGTAATTCTTCTCATGAACCTTCAACTGACGGGAAGTATAAGCTATCACTCTACCCTACTGTATCAACACAACACCCAAACCCATACGGAAGGTATCACAATAGACAGCGAAATCCTTACCCTCAACGGGTAATGCTAAGATTGAGGCTGTAGTCAAAAGGAGCTTGAGCTTTTGGAAGCTCTCTTCACAATCATCCGTGCACTGGAAGGAAACATCCTTCTGGGTCAATCTGGTCAAAGACGAAGCAATGACAGCAAAACCCTCCACAAAGCGATGGTAATAATTGGCCAAACCCAGAAAACTATGAATCTCAGTAACAGTGGATCAACCATAATCCCATCCTTAGACACCACATGGCCCAAGAATGCTACAGACGCCAACCAGAGTTCACATATAGAAAACTTAGCAAACAACCTATGTTTCTTCAACAACCCAAGAACAGTACGGAGATAGCTCTCATGCTCCTCTCTACTCTTGGAATACACCAAGATGTCATCAATAAACACAATCACAAAGGAATCAAGGAACGGCCTAAAGATGCCATTCATCAAAGTCATAAATGTAGCCGGGGCATTAGTAAGCCCAAAAGACATCACTAGAGACTCATAGTGGCCATATCTCGTTCGAAATGCTGTCTTCGGGATATCCTCCGCCCTGATCTTCAACTGGTGATAGTCGGAACGCAAATCAATCTTTGAAAACACTAAAGCACCCTAAAGTTGGTCAAACAGATCATCAATACGAGGCATAGGACAATTATTTTGATTAGTGACCTTGTTCAATAGGTGGTAATCAATACACATCCTAATGGTCCCATCCTTCCTCTTCACGAATAACACAGGAGCACCCCAAGGGGAGACGCTCGGTTTAATGAACCCCTTACTCAACAAATCCTGTAACTGCTCCTTAAGCTCTCTCAACTCAGCAGGTGCCATTCGATTAGGTGGAATGGAAATAAGATGAGTGTCTGGATCCACATCGATACAGAAATCAATGTCGCGATGGCGTGGCATACCCGGCAGATCTGATGGAAATACCTCCGCGAACTCGCTCACAATAGGGATAGACTCAAGGGGTGGAGATGCAACCGTCGTATCACGAACATGAGATAAATAAGCTAAACACCCCTTACTTACCAACTTCTTCGCCTGAACAAAGGAAATGATGTTCTTCGGAGCGAAACTAGGAGTACCCCTCCACTTAAGTCTAGGAATGTCCGGCATGGCTAAGGTGACCATCTTGGCGTGACAATCCAAAATCGCGTGATAGGGAGAAAGCCAGGACATCCCCAATATAACATCAAAATCCACCATATCTAGAATCATCAAATCTACCCAAGTGTCATACACCTTAAAAGTAACCAAACAAGACCGGTAGACTCGATCAACAATCACAGAATCTCCGATCGGAGTAGACACACGAATAGGTATATCTATGCTCTCACAAGGCAAGTTCTAACCAACGGCATGAAATGCAGATACATACGAATAAGTGGATCCAAGATCAAATAACACAGATGCTGCTATATGACGGACAGAAATGGTACCTGAAATTACAGCAATTGAGGCCTCTGCCTCAGGCCTACTAGGAAATGAGCAAAGAATGGGATCCACCTCGCCCAGTCTGAGTTCCCCCTCTCGTACTCTGGGAACCATCTCTCGCTGGCTGGGAACCACCTCTAGAATCATAGGAAGTACTGCAGCCTGACTGAGCACCGTCTCTCTGAGAAATCCTACCTCAACCGCCAAATGATGTAGGAGTCATCGGCGGCTGATAATCTCGCCTGGGTCAGGGACATCTCCCAGCAACATGCCCAACCTCTCCACAAGAAAATCAGGTAAGAGGAGTCGAATACTAAAACATGGAAGCTGAAGACCCGGATAAAGCGGCCCTGTCCACTAGTCTAGAGAATAAACTCTCGGGAGCTCTCTGCCTAGGTGGCTCACTCGAGGAAGTCGGTAACGCTGAATGCACAGGACGACCAGATTATGGCTGAGGTGGCCTCGAAAACTGACCGGTGCCCCTCGAACCAGAACCCCTAAAACTGTCAGTTTGACGTGGCCTCTGATCACCACCACCAAAAGCACGGGCCTTAGTGCTCTTAACCATAGAGCATGCTCGATAATGGACCGGAAGAAAGCCCCCATAGACTCCATCTGAAGACAAAAAATCTGTAGAGAGCCTACTAGTCCTCCGACAAAGCTCCTGATCCTATCGGCCTCAGTAGGGATCAACAGAGTAGAATAACGGGCCAGATAAAGGAAACGGGTTACATAGGACTCCAAAGACATGCCTCTCTGCTCAAGGTGTAAAAATTGCTCCCTACGCACCTCTCTCAAAGAACGGGGCACATACTTCTTAAGGAAGGCTCAGTAGAACTGAGGCCAAGTCAAAGGAGGAGAACCCTCAGGTTTGCACACCATGAAATACCTCCACCACGTCTTCACGTCTCCGTGAAACTGGGAAGACACATAATAAATGCCGTGGGTCTCCACTATCCCCATACGATGCAGCAACTCATGCATATCAAGAATAAACTCATAGGCATCCTCAGACAAAGTACCAGAGAACCTCGATGGCTCTAACTTCCTGAATCTCCCAACCAGGTCCGGATCAACAGCAGTCATAACAGCGCCCTCCATAGGCCTAATATCCTCACCAGGGGCGGGTATCGCATCAATGCGAGGGGCCATAGCTGCGGTGGGATGTGCTGCCCGCGTAGGTCCCTGCTCAGGGGTCTGCTCCCCAACCCTAGGCTGTGAACCCCCGTCGGGCGTAGTAACACCGGCAGCCGCCTGCTGGGCATCAAGATGAAGTAGAATCCTGGCCATAGTGTCATGCATGGCCTGGTCATAAGTAACCTTAGGATGTGTCCGTGCTGGGGCCACACCATCCTCTGCGTCCTGGTCTCTATCCGGTTGATTCTCTGGCGCGGGAGATGGAGACCTTTCTCGACGCTGGCCCACCGCAGGAGCTCTGCCCCTGGCTGGGGCAGCCCCGCGGCATCTCGCTCTGCCGCGTGCCCTGGCTGTAGCGCGCCTTCGGGTGCAACCCGGAGCTGTGGGCTCCGGTACCTGACTTGGGGCTATCGTAGCTCGAGTCCTCACCATCTGTGAGAGAAGAGAATTGAGTCAGATACCAATTTGATCTTTTCAGATTCCAAATTGAATAAAGTAGCACGAAGAATGAAAAGAAAGTGAGATTTCCTAAATGTCCTATAGCCTCCCGCAGATAAGTATGGAGCTCATCGTACCGATCCGCGAGACTCTAATAGACATGCTCTTGTATTAAAGATCGGGCAACCTAGGGCTCTGATACCAACTTATCACGATCTATTTTACCTAAGTCGTGCGGGCATTTACCTTGCCACCTCGATAAGCGAACCCTCAACCCCATAATGAATAAAGACATAAAATAATTAATCAATTAAGCGGGAAAGAATAGATGCATAAGTCTCACGATAAGACAATCTGGAATACTAATACATAAAGTGTCTATGTCTCTGAATAGAACAGGACATAAAGATAAAAAAGTTTTTAAGGCAGAGGACGACCATGCTCACCCTCGAAATTCAAAGAGAAAGATGAGGCGACTATCAGCCACGCGTCACAGAACTGGATCCAACCCGATACTCTACATTCATAAAAGAATGCAGCAAGCGCAGGTCAGTACAAACAACAATACTGGTAGGCATCATCGGCCGACTAAGCATAACTAACACAGCTCAGATAGTAAAGCAGATAAGCAATATAAACCAGCAAGTATAAGTCAATATAACCAAATCCAAATATCCGTCATTGCCTATGTAAAGCATCTAATCCCAATGTGCCAAGTATGAATATATCCAATCCAATCCAACATGATGATACAACACCAAACATCTCAAATCAAGCCATAATGCAATGCAATGCAGTAGTGTAGGAATGCAATGCAATGCCATGCAAATGCGGTGTACACATGTACTCCGAACGGAAATATCGACGTCTCGGTAGCACAACCTAGCATGGCTCGCGAAGTCTAAGTGCCACCCGTCCCAGATCTTTGCTCAATAGACAGACGGGACCCTGGATTTTTGCCCACGGGGGGTTCTCACCGGCACCACCCTCGGGGACCCGCGAAGTCCATGCACTAACAACGATTTCAGAACTAACAACGGATATCAACCATGCAACAACAATTCCAAAATTGATCATCGGCCATCTCACGTCACTCAAGTAAAAGAGTTTTATCAAGTATCAATTTCACTTAATCAACTATTCCGGGATGAACATTGGACATCGGCCATCTCACGTCACTCAAGTAAAAGAGTTTCTTCAAGTATCATCAATATCTCAACAGTGTATCATGCAATGAGAGTGCATGCAATGCTTAAATCACATCAATAATCATGATCAATATCATAAAAACCAACTATGGGTACGCCAACAATGTACACGAGTCACAAATACCAACAGTAAGTATGCCAACAATATATATCCGAATCACAAATACCAACAGTGGGTATGCCAACAATATAGCAATCAAGATGATAAACAGAATCCAATATCTATCAACAACACATGGCATCAAGCCAGCACAATAGAACAGTCAACACAACACAACGGGGTGGCTAGTCCCAATATACAACAGGGCCCAACCTAAGGCAATATCCAACCCAACTTCATACCCGAAGGTTCACATGTTGTCTCCGACAATATAATCTAAATATGCGCGTCGCTATACGAAGCCTTACCAAGGGTAAGCATTAACCTACCTAGATGGCCGAACCGCAATACCAACAACTCACTCCTCTGCCTTGCCTTTCCGCTGAACCTCATAACCAAAGTAGTCTAAGCATAATCGAATTCTAGATTAGAAATCATGAAGAATGATACTAATATTGCTACTATTTAATTTAGGGCGATTTTAAACCTAGAAATTGGAGAAACTGGCCCACAAGGGCAAAACGGACAATTCGGAAGCAAAATGCCAAATTAAGTACTAGGTGATCATAACCCAACCACTAAATACTGATTTAACTCAAGGATTAGTCTAATATCTGATTTCAAGCAAAAACCCCCTAATTTGGGTATAAACCCTAATTCTTGGATTCCGAAATTCAACACTAGAAATGGAAGATATATGATTAATAAGCTTAGATTCATCAAAATATAACATAAACATCATCAATTTCCTCATTAATGAGCCTAAGAAAAAGTTCATCAAAACCCTCTCTCAAGTTCCATCACTAAGGGATTATTAAAGGGAAGGGGGGAGGGAATCTAAGATGATTATGATTAAAGAAAGAGTAAAGGAATAAGCAAGATTTACCTCCAAGAATATCTCTAAAATATCTCCAAGAACTGTTCCCCAAAGGTCAAATTTTGAAATGGGGAATAATGAGGGTCTAAAGGCTTTTAGTACTTCATTAATTTTACAAACTGCCCGTCACCTGCTTTAGCGGCACTGGGACCTCCCCAGCGGTGCTGATTCAACGGTCACTTGACCGCTTTAGCAGTCACGGCAAAATCCATTGGATCGCTCCAGCGGCAGGGTTGCCGCTGCCGCGGCGGCACCAGACACCAGAAATCTCTCCACGTTTCGTTAATTGATCCGATTTTCTGTCTAGTTTTTGAGGTCATCTTCTCAGATAACATACAAATAGACACACATAAAAACATGCTACGAACGAGCCCGTGGCCTCGAAATTCCTAACGGAGGTCTCGTTAACCGAGTCAACCCCCGATGTCTTAGTTCTAATTCCCAACCCAAGTCCCAAAATGCATCCGAGTGCATTAGGAACTGAACCAAATGCACACGCAAGTTCTAAACAACCATCCAGACCTCTCGGAACTGACGAACTTCCAAGAAAGGTCCGTTTACCCAAAAGTCAACTTCGTGTCAGCTATTTTTCACCTTAAGGCCTTTTTTTACAAAAGTTGCCCAAATCCAGTCTAGATACCTCGGGAAGCATGCCAGCGGTCCCCTCGGGTCAAAAGTGAGCTAATTAATGCTCGAGAATGGGCAAAAATACCGAACAGGCTATAACGACCAAACGGGTGGTTACAAGAGGTACCTTATCTTCATCAGATTCAGTAGCACAAGCATTTTGACCATGACTCTTTTCTGGTGAGAACTCAGCAAGAGGTGCGACATCATTAGGAGCATGTCCAGGTCTTGGAATCAGATCTATGTTCCTTCTGGGCAACCCTGGTGTCTTGTCTCACATCGGAGATGTCCTGGATTCAGTTTCAGTTGTTCTTAGTACTGAGGGATCGGGTCTCTCCTTTGTTTTCTCTGAGCTCCTTTGACTCCCTAGATCACCTATATTGCTCATGGTTTGTGCAATTTCTTCCATTATCACTGTCCATTCTACCAAAACATCCTTGACCAATACCAAGATGGGTCCATCCACTTTTATGGGAGACTCGTCTGCTAACTCCTCTGTTCTTTTATCAAGATTAGAGAGAGGAGAGTTACCTTTTTGTACATTGCCTGCTTCTGAAGTTTGTTCCTCTTCATCACATATTGTCTTTTATTCATGCATATCTGGGGAGACTAGGTTTTCTTTGGCTTGATGTGACTCCCCTGTATTCTCAATAGATTGATTGGTAACTTCTACACCATTGTCTTATTCTTCCATTTTGTTTGTGTTTTGAAAATATGTGGACACAGATACAGTATGAGCACTACTTACAGAGTCAGGTTTTTTAATTTTGCAGATATGGCTGAAGAAGGTACAGTTCTACTGAGAGATTTGCTGGAGGCAAAGGATTTTGAGAAAGTGGTGACACATTTTAGATCGATGGGAGGATGGGGTTTTGCAGAGGATATGGGTTGTCTTGATTCATGTGGATTTTGGGCCTTGGAAGGTGAGAAAGGGTCGGTTTCAACAAGGGTTGGAGAAATAGGTCCTTACTAGACATAATGAAGTTTGATTTTAGAAGAAAACAAGGAGAAAGGATAGAGACTAAGAGTAAGAGATGGATCAGGTTTGTATGCGGGAGAGGAGAGGTAAGGAGGTATGTCAAATTTTCGGCATCAAATAAAAAGAGGGAAAGGTAATCAAGAGTATATGAAAGAGTCAAGTGACGAGTGGGTCGGGTCAACTTAAGGAAGGTGTAAAGTCTGGAGGAGAATTTTCAGAAGGTTTCGGTGACTTGGCACTTAAATGACAATTTCACTTTTTTACTTGTCTTGAAAAGACTACTAACACGAGTTGCGAGAGACCGTGTTCCTTTCGATTTTGTTTGAAAAAGAAAAGTCATCCGAGCAACAACTCTAAAATGTGTCAGGTCACCTTTGCTTACACTGTTCTGAGACATCTATGTGTGTATACCTATAATAGTAGAAGTGAGTTAGATGTCACCGAAAAAAAACTTTTTGCCTGATTTTAACTCTTCGTTTATCATAACCATAGAGAAAGGAGAAAGCATCTTAAAAAAATGCTTCTTGCATAGTGTCAGCAACTCGGTTCTTCAAGTAATTAGTCACCACACTCGAATTTGTGATAACGAGAAGGATAGGACAGAAGAGGTGTCACGACCCAACCCCGTAGGCCATGACTAGTGCCCGAGCTAGACACTCGTATACGTACCTGTTGGCTATAATCAACCCAAAACTAAACATAATATGGAAACTTGAAAAAAACAAAACGTCGTCTCAGAACTATCACATATATATATCAAGGTAACCTGTCTCCTGAGGAGTCACAACCAATCAAAAGATAACATAGTACACAAGCCGACAAGGCTGTCATAACGTATGGGAACGTCCCAACTATATATACGCAAGCCGACAAGGCTGCCACTACTATGGGAACGTCCCAAAATATAAGTCATGCTAACACAGCTGAACAACATCTATATACAACCCACACATATGTCTACAGACCTTTAAGAGTATCAACAGTAACATATGACGGGACAGGGCCTCGCCGTACCCCTGGATAGACATATATATACATCAAAAGGATTTGTACCAAAAGTCTAGGCTCCGGAACAAAGGAGCACTCTAAGACAGCTGAGTAGAAGTCCTAAGCTGGAGGATCACCAAAACGAGTATCTGCACCTGCGGGCACGAAACGCAGCCCCCCAAAGAAAGGGGGTCAGTACGAGATATGTACTGAGTATGTAAAGCATGAAATACAATAAGGAAGATCATAACTGAAGTAAAGATTCCAGGAGACAAGTATGATAATCAAGAAATCACTGTACCTGTGCCTTATAAAACAAGTCATGCATATCATTATCACATACCATACCCGGCCCATTATGGGACTCGGTGAATAAAGTCGTGTACACGTATACCATACCCGGCCCATCAGGGGACTCGGTACCATAATCATATCATCGTATCATCGTATCATCATATCATCATATCATCGTATCATCATTTACCGCACTCGGCCCTCTAGTGAGGGACTCGGTGAACAATGTAGTAAAACTGTGCATGATAACATACCCGGCCCGGGACTCGGTGAATGATACAATAACAACATGCACGAGTAGAATATCATGAGCGACTATATGCAACTAAATCATCATCTGAGACTCAATAGGATAAGTAGAATAACCAACACTCGAGTATCAAGGTGATAGTCATGTTAAGTACTCTTTGAATGTCACTATGAACTATACCAAATAGAGTCTCAGGAAATCATAGACATATATTAAGATAATATGAAATACCTTATAGAGGTCAAGGACATTAGTCATTGTAGAGTCTTTAAGAATAGGAGCTTTTATATACCGATTACTATCCAACGTATAGAAGACTTAAGAGGCAATAGTTCAATTACCTTAAGAGTGCTAACATCAAGAAGTGAATAAGGATCATGAATCACACTCGGAACTTATGAATAGAATTACCCCAAATCTCATATTATACATCACTTACATCTAAGACATGCCAAAAGAAAGAAGGGATAGCTTTACATACCTTTAACGCTTATCCGTAACACAATACGTACACGCTGCCCGAAGTGTCTCAACCTATATTAAGACGTCAAGAACTATGGTTAAGCTACGGGGAGATTCAAAACGTATTCCAACGTTAGCGGCTCCTTTCTAGAAAATTAGACAACGTTTCCCTTACATTTAAACCAACTACATAACAACCAAGTTAATATCAATAACCACACGTTCAAGTACTATATCGAGACTAATCAAGACAAGATTCGAGGACAGTCCGAACAGCCCGCATGACATTTCAAATCAGCCCACATATTACAACATTCGATAATAACCTACATACGACTACGACGTATCCAAGTTATTCTTAATGATCCATAATCATCATATTTTCATCGAAACGACCTTATACAGCCCAACCAATATAACAACATAATGTATAATCTTAATTATACTTAATCTTCGAATTCAACAAGAATAACAACATGCCCAAAACAGCCCCTAATCACAACATAAAAAGATGCCCGATAATCTCACGAACATCTATGAATACACCAAGCAAACCACATACGCTTCTTATACGTTATTTCATACATTCCTTTCATCTAAATTAGTGAATTTTACCAGCAACCACACGACAACAACATAATTCATTCATATGCAAGAAAACTACATTAATATCACCATGAATCCTTACAACAACCCACAAAACAAATTCAACTTCAACTTTAACCATTTAATTCCTTCACTCTCATCATTTAATCCATAACAACAACAACCAAAATGCTACTTAAAATTAATTCACCAATTCCAACTAAAACAGCCCCCAACACGGCTTCAACAACACTTCAACATCAACATACATAATTCCATGTATTCAATTCACATCTACCAAATTACAACAAGTCCAAACCCATTCTAAAACATGTAGAAAAGATTAAATCTTACCTCAATAAACTTAGCTCCTTAACGTGGCTGAAATTAGTGAATTAAAAGACAAGTATTCTTGCTTCCCTTCAATGGTTAATTCTCATTCCCATGACCTTCATTTGATTTAGAACACCATATAAAATTAATTTTGGATCAAGATTTGTGAGCTTAATTTAGCTCAACCATGGCCGTGCTTGGACTCTCTCTCTCTAGCTCTAGTTTTGGAAGATGAAATGTGGTTGAACACTATTTACTTAGTCATCAAATTAACATTTATATGGTGTCCAAGGGCTGGACACGTGCCCCACTCAAGGCATGGGCCAATCAGATTTGGCCATGCCATGGTGGGGTCCACACGGCCCACTAACAACTTAATTAGTGATAATTAGTCTTAATCCCCACTTAATAATCTAATCATGGTTAATTAATCCCTAATCTCCACTAATATTTCTATACCAATTAAAATTTATAAGCAATTCGTGCATTAATAAAAATCGGGGATTAAAAGTCTCTATCTCATATCCCAAAATAGTCTTGTCCTTAAACTTATCGCGATTAGCTTGAAATATCCCAATGTACAAAAATACGGGATATAACACCAGGTGTCCTCAAGTTGGCTTATTCTGCATATCTTGGGATTGAGACTCCACTCTTCACCTATTAAAACCTTGTTGCATCCTAATTATCTGAAACATAAGAGGATGTTTTGCTCATGCTTTTCTCTTCATGCACCATTCTCTCCTTGGAAGCGCTTGAGTGAAAGTTAGTTGTCATTTTCCTTCTGGTCCCCTCTTTCTCACTCAAGTCTTCCAACATGATTGTTGACCTTATTTGGGACCCCACACCAGATTGGGTCCCTTGGAGTAATGAATAGGGTGTGTTGGATTTCCTTTTCTATTCAGACAATTTTACTCCATTTTTTATGCAGACTAAATTTTTTCTCTCCTGAATTCTATTTAGCAGTGTCGTCATTGTGGAGATAGTTGGAGATTCTAGTCTTCTAAACTCTTTAATTTCTTCTGTTTTTTGAATTCAACATCTCCATGGCTGTGGTTGAGGAACAAATCTCTTGCAGGGACTTTTCCAGAATGATGTTCACCTTAGTCATGTTCTTTTGAGGTACGTTATCCTTTTCATGCTCGGCATCAAGATTCATCGTGGCCTGCTCAGATGGATTTCGCTCGTTATTTCCATTATGTGGACATCCTTTTATCTTCCTTCTTTGTTTGGTAAGATAGCCATTAGAACGATCCTTTCTAGGTGTTAACCGTTTAGAAAGGGCCTGCTCTAATACCAATTGTTAGAGGCTATGAGTGCACCAAACACAGTATGGAGAGACCTAGTTGAGTACCAGTTCCCTTATGCGATGCAGTAAGAACAGAAGGCAATATTTTACCATAGAAAACTCCTTGCTTAAGGGATTAAAAGCCACGACCTACCCCAGTAGGATTTCAACTCCATTACATGAGCAACTTCCGATTACAACCTATTGCAAATTAGGAATTAACTCCCATAATCCCTCACTCTTACAATAGTTGCAACCTAGGAACTACCTCTCATAGTCCCTCCACCCTTACAATACACCGATTGTATGACTAACTCTAGCCAAGGAAACTAATGCACCTAGACTAACTCTAGCCTAGTGTACCACTCAAAGTTCTTATGAAGACACTCTTCCAACAAGCGACCTTTGAGAATCCAACTAATACAACTAAGCTAACTCTATCCGTGGAAGAAAACTTGAGACTTTAAGACACTTACACACAACTTCCTTTTTGGTTGGGAAGAGTAGGTTTATAGTTTTAGCACAAATGACAAAGCTCAACAGCTTGAGAACTTGAAGTATCTTCCTTTATAACGAGCGAGCCCTTCAATCGTTGTAGCTTTGTCTTTGATGGTACTTGAATAACCTTGTGAAGGCTAAGCTTTTGTTGTAAATTTAGATTTTTCAAGACACACCCAAAAGACCTTGTAACATGTTGCTTTTATACTAGATCTAGCATGCAAAGGAATTCTGTCGCTTTACAACTGTGGTTGTTGACTGTACGGACCGTTGTAGCTGTCGACTTGCACGAAGAGAGCAGCTGGAGGACCGGGTATCATTCTGGTTCTTCATAGTCTGACAGTCATCAAAATATGAAATATGACATTTCCTATCAAAGTAGTTTCCAAGTACCATTTTGAATAAGTGCATTATACTCCTCTGACATGGCATGGCGCCAATGAACATCCTTAATAGCCTGTGAATGGCAAGAAGGTTCCACTATTGTCAATGGTGGTGTCATAGCAGACATCGAGAATGGCTTATTTGGCTTATATGAGCCTGTTTGTGTTCGTGTGACCATCTTTTATGAAGGCGGGGTTGTTGGACAAAGCATACCAGTAATTGAAGTGCTTCTAAGATCAATAGAGTGACTCGTATTAGAGGATTGAGGATCTTCTTCAATTACAGTTGGTGAAGTCAAGTCTACAGCATGACAAACTTCATCTTGCAAGGGCAAATCAGTAGCAGGTGTGTGTCCAGGAATAGATTCAATAAATGACAAAGATGTGCGATTTGTCAAGAATTCTACAGGTGGAGAAGCTGAAGGCTGATTCAATGTGTGCGCCGGTATTGAAAGTTGCGGCATTGTTGGTTAAATGCTGGAAGGGGAAACAGAAGGTTGAAATGGCAATGTAACATCGAGAGGTTCTGCGTTAGCATTGGTTATAGATGAAGGCACCACGATATCCTGTGAAACAAAAGAAAAAATATTTTCATCAAAGATGACATGATGAAACATAAAAATTTGATGAAACTGGGTCAAAGCATTTGTACCCTTTGTACAACTTACTATAGCCCAAAAATACACACGGTTTAGATCGAGGAGACAATGTATCCTCTGTATAAGGATGAAGCCATGGAAAACGAAGACATCCAAAAATACTTAACAAAGAGTAATCTGGATCAGTGTTAAACAACACATGAAATGGGGTTTTATTTTTTAAGCCTGAGGTTGGTAAACGATTTATAGTATACACAGCGGTATCAAATGCATTTGTCCAAAATAGATGTGGGACACTGGTACGATGTAGCAATGCTCGACCAGTTTCAACGACATGCCTATGTTTTCTTTCGGCACAACCATTTTGTTCATGAGTATAAGAACATGAGGAACGCTGCAAAATTCCGTTATCTCGCAAGTAATTTTTAAAGGTTGATATTCTCCTCCCCAGTCTGCTTGAAAACTTTTAATGGGATGACCAAAGTATTTTTCAACAATTGTACGAAATTGCATAAATATTGAAAGGACGGCAGATTTAAAACGAAGAAAATAAATCCATGAATATTTGCTAAAGTGATCAAAGAAAATCACATTATATCGATACCCTTCATTAGAAACAATTGGAGCAGGATCCCAAACATCCGAACAAACTAAAGCTAAAGGCCCGGAGGCTTGAAAACTAGACTCACGAAAAGGAACTTTATGACTCTTACTAACTGCACATGTAGAACATAAACGAGAAGACTTAAATGAAGGGACAATGACGCTAGAAGACAATGCTTGACGAACTGTAGAAAAGGATGTACGACCCAAATGAGCATGCAAAACCCAAGGGATGCAGCATAAGAAACAGGTGCAAATGACTTCAACACAAAAAGAGAATACAGTCCATCTTCACTCGGGCCTTGTGTGCAGTATGTCCCTTGTCACCAAGTCCTTAATCAAAAAATGGTAAGGAAATAATTCAATTGAAACTTGGTTAGATTTAGCAAAAGAATTAATAGGCAATAAATTTTGAGTTGCTGTTGGAACATGTGGGATATCATCCGGATTGAATTTTTTATCATTTATAACTACTGAACTTTTACCAATGTGGGAAATAGGAAGTTTTGGAACCATTACCTATCGTAACATCCTCAGTGCCTTGGTATTCGAGAGATGGAGTTCTTGCTAAATTGGAAACATGTGGTCCAGAAACTTTGTTGCATTGTTAATCCTAGGAGACGGACACACACACGCAAAATGACCTTTACCTTCATACAACAACAACAACAACAACCTCAAGAAAATCCCACATCACGAGAGGGAGTCGGTGTCTGTGACAAGAGACTTACTCCTCTAAGCGTAGGACGGTACATTTCCGAAAGACCCCGGCTCAGAAAAAAGCATAAAAGCATAAAAAAAAGTCGGATAAGGCTAAGAAATTCAAAGCGACATGGAAAAGCAATAATATAAAATAAAATAATGCAATCGACACAGTACCACGGATAATGAAAGCACGGAAATAGTAGATAATAGCATAAATTGGAGCATAAGAAATTATATTGCGATACGCGATTACTAATAAGAACGGATAACGGGACTATCTATGCCTTCTACCCTAATTTGGGTCCTCCAAACCCTCCTATCTAAGGTCATGTCCTCGGTAGTCGTAATTGTGCCATGTCGTGTCTAATTACCTCCCCCAATACTTCTTCGCCTACCCTACCTCGTACGAAACCATCCATGGCCAACCTCTCACACCTCCGCACCGGGGCATCCGTGTCTCTCTCTCTTCACATGCCCAAACCATCTCAATCTCGACTTCTCGCATCTTGTCTTCCACCGAAGCCACCCCCACCTTATCCCGAATATCCTCATTCCTAATCCCCGTCGCTCACGGTGTGGCCACAAATCCATCTCAACATTCTCGTCTCGTACTTTCATCTTTTGAACGTGAGAGATCTTAACGCTGCCGACCCGCCCCCATACAACATAGTCGGTCTAACCACCGCTTTGTAGAACTTGCCTTAAGTTTTGGTGGCACCTTCGTCACATAAAGCACTCGGAAGCAAAGCCTCCATTTCATCCACCCCCCGCCCATACGATGTGTGACATCATCGTCAATCTCTCCGTCGCCTTGCACAATAGACCCAAGGTACTTAAAACTATTTTTCTTCGGATGACACCGGGTACCAAGCCTCGCTTCCACGCCGGCCTCTCCCCGAGGTGCTTCAAACTTACACTCCAAGTACTGTCTTGGTCTGCTCGAAGCCAAACCCTTTGGCCTCCAAAGTATGTCTCCAACCCTCCAGCTTAGCGTTAACTCCGCTACGAGTCTCGTCGATCAAGACTATGTCGTCCGCGAAAAGCATACACCATGGCACCTCACCTTGAATTTGCCGTGTCAATCCATCCATCACTAAGGCAAATAGAAACGGACTAAGAGCTGATCCTTGATGCAACCCCATCACAACTGGAAAGTGCTCTGAGTCTCCTCCTACTGTCCTTACTTTGGTTTTGGCTCCCTCATACATGACCTTTACCTTCATAATTATGGAAAAAAATTCCAAACATATCTGAAGCTTGAGATGGAGTATAATTGGTCTGAGCAAAGTTTTGAAACCCACGATTTTGAGACGGTGGAATAAATCCTTGATTGGAGGAATGCCCACGACCTCGGCCTCCTCTTCCTCTACCACGTCCACGGATGGTAGAGAAGGAACTCTGAGTATACTGTGTTATAGGTGCAATGACAGTAAGGGCTTCATCCCTTTTCAATTGTCGTTCTCCATTCAACAACAAATCATATAATACATCAAAAGAAGTTTCCTCTTGGCGTGATTCAAGTGACCTGGTAAAAGGATGATAAGTAGTACCTAGTCCAGCAAGAACAAATTCCACCAGATGATCATTTTGAACTGGATAGCCCAATGCAGCCAACTTATCTGCTATTCCCTTTGTTTTTTTACATACGACTCAATGTTGGCATTATCACGACGCAGAGTGTGCAACTGCATCTTGAGTTCACGAATCTGTGGCCTTGATCCTGAAGCATATGCAACGACAAGTTTGTCCCAAGCTGCACGGACAGTCGCGGCTCCAACCAACTGAGGCAGGATATTTTCTGAAACAGAAGCAACAATCCATCTTAAAACAAGTTGGTCTTCACGTACCCAAACCGTATACCCCGGGTTGGGTTTGGTATTGGTATCATCAAAAAAATTTGTTGGCACCTGTGTACTACCGTCAATATGATGGTTCAAACCACACGCATATATCATAGGCATAAACTTTGTCTTCCACAGTAAAAAGTTCGAAGATGTGAGTTTCACAGGCAAATGGTGTGCGAGGTTTGGAGAAGACGAGATAGTATATAGGCGGGACATCATGGAAGAGCTGCTGGTTTCACCCATGAAAACTGCTATTCGATCTCTCTCTTTTTTTGTTGGAAAAGAAAAGAAAAAAAATTGGGTTGGTTTAACCTCTAATGGCTCTTGATCCCATGTGAAAGATGCTTCTCAACACTTACAATTCTTTATGTAGATACATCAATATATACATGAATTTCTTGGAGAATAAGATTCCAAAGTTGTCACTGCTGAGGACTCATAATCTGAAAACAATTACACGACTTCTTTTAGTCAATTCCTAACAATTAGAAAATATATACAAATGGACTTTCACTCAAACTCCTACATTGTCGTTTGGTAGACGGACAAAATTATCCTGGGATTATAGTCCTGGGATTATAATCCTGAGACTAATCCCTGGATTATGCAGCATTAGTTCTTTGTTTGGTTCATTGGATTAAAAATGGGATATACTATGTATAATTTTAAACATGCGTTTGATTTGAAACTGGATAAAATTGAATAAATTTTTTGTTTCCAATTTTAACCTTGATATTTCAATGACATAAATTGCAGAAACTATGCAAGAAACTGGAAAAAAAAATGTGCAGAAATTGTGCAAAAAATTGCAGAAAATGTGTAGAAACTGGAACAAAAAAGTGCAGAAATTGTGCTTAAATTGCAGCAAAAAAAAGTGCAGAAACTGTAGCTAAAATCTTTGTAGAAACTAAACAAAAATCAGAAGCTAAATATGTATTGAGACCAAAATTAAAACTAGAAAAAACACACACACAATTTAATCAATGAAAAAGATTCAGGGGTAAGATGGTCTTTTTATAGTATTATCCCAAGGATAACTAATCCCGATATTAGTTATCCCACATGGGAGAGGGAATAATTTAATCTCAAACGTTGGTATAGTTTTATACTGGGATTAATTTGTACCCCATACCAAACATGAGATAAATTCAATCCCAAATTCTTATCCCACCTTATACCTTCTACCAAACGACCTGTTACAGTTCTAATAAATGAATAACTTCCTTCGTACTCATAAATGCATATCTTTAGAGATTGAAAAAAAAAAAGGGAATAATTACACTGTATATCAATTAGGGTAACAATGCACCAAAATTAACCCATATTTTTAAATCTTACAAAAAATGTCCCAGCCTCCTCTCTCTTGCGCTCTCTCTCTCTCTCTCTCTCTCTGCTCGCGTTAGGGTTTCCATCTCGGCCCGAAACTCCTTGGAAAGCATCGGCAGAGAGTTTTTTAATGGCGACGAGACGCCGGAGTTGAGCTTCGGTTTGTACACCATCTCGAAACTTCCGTCGCTGATGATGAGTTACAGCGAGAAATCTCGGGTCGCGTCGGCGAGTTCCTTCATGGAGATCTGACTTAGAGACAGGTCAAATGCCTGCACTTTCAGTTATTGTGATGGAAGAAAGCTCCGTATTGGTGGTGGGGAAGTCGCCGGAAGTGGAGAAACTGGTAGGTGCAGGGGTAGTGAGAGTATAATAATGTATATGGGTGTATACACCCCTCTTTTACACTATTATACATTTTTATACACCTATATACATAATGTACATGTCTTGTATAAAAGTACAATTCTTATTCAAAATCAGTCCAGATCTATGTTTATACCCACTTATACAATATTATATAATTGTGTATAAATGTGTCTAAGTGCACATTTTCGTGTATAATTATAGTTTTTGGTATATATACCTACACATTATACACTTTCATACACCTATATACACAGTATACCTTTTTTTTGTATATAAGTGTATAAAAGTATTTTTGGGCTATATTTTTGCAGTGTAAGTTTTGGACTATATTTTTACAATGTAAGTCAGCAAATTGTACATTTCTGAAATTTCCCAAAAAGAAAACCTATTATCTTGAGCCTACCAGTAATGATGTGAAAAAACAAAAAGGAAAGTTTAAAAGTTATTAACACTGTTGAGCAATAGTTGAATTCACTTTTAGAACTAAAAGGAAATTCTCGTAATAATATATAAGTGGCAAAGCAGGACGAACACAGCATTGACAAATTGTACAAAAAGTTATCTGAGTTATACACTAAATTTGAATTTATTTCAATTGTACTTGGTTTCTTTCCTTTTTTTTTCCAAATAAGTCCACTTCATTTAACAAGACTACTACTTTTTTACTTATTCTCTGTACACGTGTATTCCACTTTTACGTTATCATATTTCTTTACTTCTGCACTTCATTTTATTACTCTATTATAGAAAGCAGATGAAATTGTACTTTAAGCGGGACTAACATGTGTACATTTAAGAAGTTTAACATTAATTCTACCTCTTGTGTGTTTACTTTTTAAGTCCTCACGTATCCGTTGAGTCTCAATCGCCCTTTCATTTCCTTCGTTTGGCATATTCTCCCTCGTCTCAATTTAAGTGTCTAAGTTTGCCTAGCACAGCGAGTTTAAAAAAGAAGATAGACTTTTGAATCTTGTGGTTCTAAATTAAAAATGTGTATAATATAATCATATCCTTTGAATCTTGAGATTATAAACTTAACATGTAGGATATTTAAATTGTCAACTTACTAAATATAAAAAGAGGCGGACATAACCAAAATAAGACAAATTTTAACAACAATTGAGAAATTAAGGAGAAAAATAAGAGGAAAATAAACAAAATATGGAGACTCACTAAGGAGAATCGCGGTATCCTTTGCAAAATATACAAACCATGAAGAGTTACTAAAGTGAGTAATGCCTTTCTTCTTCACTATTCCGGTGGTCTCTCAGCCTTTCTTTTATTTCTCCGGTCTTCACTCGCTCGATCTGATTTTTCTCTGGGCTTTCGCCGGTGGTTCATATAGTTGGTACTGCGAATTTGAGATTTTCTTTTAATTTTTCCCCGTTTAAATTAGAGTTTTGCTATTAAATTTGGTGAGTTTATTCTACAAATTTGTTTGTTAATTAGGTCTAACGCAGTGTTTCAATTGTCCTTTCATTTCCTTCATTTGGCATATACTCCCTCTGTCTCAATTTAAGTGTCTAAGTTTGACTAGACGTGGAGTTTAAGAAATAAAGATAGACTTTTGAATCTTGTGGTTCTAAATTAAAAATGTGTATAATATAATAAAATATCAATTGAATTTTTTATTATAACTTGACATGTAGGATATTTGAATTGTTAACTTATTAAATATAAAAAAAAGGCGGATATAACTAAAATAAGACAAATTTTAACAACAATTGAGAAATTAAGAGGAAAAGAAACAAAATATGAAGACTCAATAAAGAAAATCACGGTATCCTTTGCAAAATATACAAACCATAAAAATTAACTAAAGTGACTAATTAAATTAATTATGTTGGGAATTCACACCGGCATAGTTTGCTAGTTCTCGTAATAAGCATCGGAGAAAAAAGTTAGTCGTACTTGATTGGCCATTCGAAACTTACATTTGGAAATGACAACTAAACGAGGAAGCCTCGTTGACCCTTTTTCTTTTCTCTTTTTTGTTTTTTTGTTTTTTGTTTTTTTGAAACATTACATGAGGACAATTAACAGTATCACGTCTACACAAGGGACTTAGTTGTTTAGAGAAATTAGAACAATTATTTGGGCCATTCAGGAATTTTCAGATAAAAAGATTGTTTGCAAATTTAGAAATTCTGAGAATATCACAAATATGTATTTCCAAAATGAACAGCCATAAAGTGAAGCAGTTGAACAATTTGGTGGAGCCCAATAGATGCTTTCTATGGCATCCAAGTTCATATTATTTTTATTATAGTCTATAGAAGTGGTCCTCAATAGTTTGGACTACATGCAATCCTAGAAACTTTCGAGCCAGACAATTGACAACTTACCTTTCTCATAAATCAATCCTGCATGATTCCCGTTATGATAAGCTCACATTAATAGA
This sequence comes from Lycium ferocissimum, assembly GCF_029784015.1. Lineage (NCBI taxonomy): Eukaryota > Viridiplantae > Streptophyta > Magnoliopsida > Solanales > Solanaceae > Lycium > Lycium ferocissimum. The sequence goes on from NC_081352.1 coordinate 20,076,177, forward strand.
CACATAAATTAATTACACAATTATCACTAAATTGTAAGGGAGTGGTAAGTATCCATAAATCACTAAGAAGAGGTTTCAGGTTCGAACTCTTAATATGATAGTCTTTGGTAATTGGTAGAGAGTTTACATCTAAAGTGGATATTGAACACCAGGTGACAATGGAAAAAAGAACTAATTGTACAATATATACAAAAAGATAGATGAATCAAGATTTTAGTTCTCACAGTATACTTACGTTATCAAGTTAGACGGAGAAAATTATATTAGGGTATAGGTTTTATGTATTTGTGGTGTAAAATACACAAAATATTACTTATAAAATAATTACAGTTAATCTAATAAATATTAATTGTTAACTCAATAAAGATGATAGCTAACCTGATATAACTACGTACAAGTCGTTTATAAAGTAATTACATGTAAATCTTTGCGATAAACATTAGTAATTTTAATTCAACAAAGATGGTAACTAATCTTATATACTCCTTCCGTCTCAATTTATGTGAAACTCTTTCTTTTTTAGTAAGCCGCAAAAAAGAATAACATCTTTCTATATTTAGTTGTCCGAATTTGTGTGATACTCTTTTTTTTTTTTTTTTTAAAGTCAGTCCTAAAAAGAATGACATTATTCTATATTTAATAGCAATTTAATTTTAAACTTCCTAATTTTACCCTTAATGAGAGATGATTTATAGCCATAGAAATTTTTGTGGCTTATTTCAGACTACAAGTTCCGGAGTCTTTATTTATCTCTTAAACTCCTTGCTTAGTCAGTCACCTTCACATAAATTGAGACGAAGGGAGTAAAAGCTTAAAATCTAAACTGATTGCGAAGATTCTTTTTATATATCATCATTTTATATAACGTAAATCTGTATATTAAGATAACAAGAAGCCTAAAAATAAACCAATACAATCTCACGATTTTTTTCTATATAATCATTCGGTGTATTTGGAATTTACCGGCCTGACTAATCTAGATTTTATTATGCATAGGGCCTGTAAAGGAAAGCATTCACTATCAGGAGTTTCTCCATTCTTAGTAGGATTCGAGCAGAAGAACTTGCATCAAGTATGCAGCAATCACATCCATCCTACCACACCTCCTGGTGATTCCCATCCTATTTGTAAATTCTTATATATGGCCCTTGCTATTTATGAGTCTCACAAAATACTTGATTCTCAGCGAGCAAAGGGCTAAAATGATCCCTTATCTATGGGAGTAGGTTCATTTTGGTCCCTCAAATATAACTTGAGCATATTTAATCCCTTAATTTTGCTAAAATGGTGCACTTTTTATCTCCCTAACGAAACGGTTTACAAAGTAACGGTCCTAAAGCCACGTGACACTCACGTGACTCCTAAACCCATCAGGACAAAACTACTAAACTCAATAGATGCGTTTATTTACCATAGTCAAAAGGCCATAAAGAAGAAAGTGGAACTCGGGACGTTCGGCTAATGACACTACTATGCTAGTGCTTCATCATCATAATCTTGGATGCTTGTTCATTTCTCCCCGCTTTGGCCCTTCTGATGGATTCATTTGGTTATTTATTATGTATAAGCCTTCCAACAAAAAGGAAGATATATGCATCAGGTTTCATAGAGTAAAATACATTTAGAAGGGAAAAACTCCACAACTACAGAATATGACTAACTTCTCTAATTTCCTGCTTCATTTCATTCTCATTTTGATTCATCTTTCCCCTGTAAGTTAGATGATTTTGGGTCTTGTTCAAAGGAGAGAAATGATCTTTTCTATAGCTTGGATTACATGTCACATGCTGAATGTTTCCCCAGGAACAGAGTAAATTGTAATTTTTGTGCGTCATGAATTGACCGTGCCAGTGGATTACCACATTGATTGTATACTTGAAGATATCAAAACATTAGCCTGAATGTTAGCTGCATTATAGGACCATTGATTTGCTCGGCTAAATGTCATATTATGATAAAACTACCTACTTTTTTTTATATTTTTACTTGTGCAACTCAACAATGGCATCACTCCCCATTTCACCATTCAAAAGGGTTGTCTCTACTATTAGCTGCAGCGACGTGAATACTTCCATTCAAATCGTTTCTCGTCGGTTTACATAAGAAAAGAAAATTACCCCACTGTTCCATATTGGGGCACACCGCGTTAGAAAGTTCAAACACCCGCCTATACGAAGTCGGGTGGTTATTGTGGCACACGTCTGTGCTAGAAAGTCCGCACACCTCAGAAAATTGTGGTGGGTAAACTTTGTAAATTTATCGGTGTTTACCCCCAAATAGTGGTCAATTAAATTTGTAAGAGGTGGATAGGATATGTGGATAGATTTAATTATAATATAGGGTAGTAACGAATAAGTAATGATATGTATTAGCAAATAATAGCAATGGAAATTAGAGAAAAAGAGTTGACGAATGTTGCGGATTGGTCCGGTCTGGAAGAAGCTTCTTTTAACCGAGCCAAAATACTTGAGGAAATATTTATGCCACTTTACTGATTACCATATGTTGAATCGTAAAAAGCTAACTTAAAAAAGGAAGGGATAGTCCTCTATTTATATCTAACAGCAAATGGGCCCTAGTAAAATGTAGAAAAAACCCTAAAATGGATAAGGCGTCCGTACGGTCTGACACCCATACTGTTGTCAGTGCAAGTGGAGGAATGGTTAGATGACGCGTGGCCTGCCCCACAACTGATTATCCGACCCTATGTTGAGTGTGCTCTTTAGGCTCGGGTTTTCCGTGTTTCAGTAAAATACCCTCGGTGTCGAAGCAGAATTGAATGTAATCATGACCCATCGGTTTTCGTCCCTGCCGGTGATTATAACCTTATTCTCTTTGGATTCCATTTTGGACGGCTTTATCCTTTACTCCGGTTCCAACCTCATACAAGTTGGTTTGGTTTTTACTGTATACAGATAGTCCCTGCACTTTTCGGACCAAAGTTTCACCGAAGTGACGGGAAGTGAAAAAAATTGCCCCGGTGACTCCTTCAGCAAGTTTACTCTTACTTCGAAAATAAGCGGGAAACGAAACGTCTCTTCGTGTCACGTCCTTCTGACATCTGCCACGTGTCGCATTTCAATTGGCCAGCTCTGGTAACCGCCTCAGGGTTACGTTTCTTCAAGTCACGTCTCATTAATTTCCGAACACGTGTCCTTTCTTGGTTGGATGGCTTCGGTAACCGTCATGGAGGTCTGCCTATATAAGGGAGTTACAGTCATTTCTGTACCTTTCACTTTTCACTTTCACCATTCATTTAGTTTTGCTCTTCGCTTTCTTTGCTTCGAGATCTTTATATTTTTGAGAATCTGTTAAGGAAATACATCCGGGATCCCAAAGTCTTCTTCATTTTCCAGTGAATCTTCTTGAATTTCTGCCAACTCCATTTGTTTATCCCCAAATCTTCATATCTTCATATTTCTGGCCTTCAAATCTTCATACCTTCAACTCAAATCTTCATATCTTCAACTCAAATCTTCATATCCTCATATTTTGACCGTTTAAACTCAAAATGTCAACGAATACCGACTCCGCTTCTCAGAACATGCCACTGGTTTCTTCTCCGAATGTCGAACCTGTAGCCAATCCCGGGGACACAACACAAGTACCCTTCGAACCCACGACCAAATACATAATACCTTCGAAGCCCAATTTTAACCACGAATTCGCCGTTGAGAAAGCCATATAAACTTCTGATCGGGGTTACGATGTGAGACGCTACCCTTCGTCCATCAAAAAGGATTGTCTTCCTCGAGTTCGGACTGAGTGTGGCTGGGATAACCGTCCCGTACAAATTTTCACCCCCGGTGATGACGAATCGGTCACCAATTTCAAAGAAGGATTTCTATACGTTTATACGTATCCATTTACTCTCAAGCTCAACCTTCCGATTGATCTGGTCATTCTCGAAATGTGACGAACGTATAACGTTTGCCTTGCCCAGATTGGCCCGAATATCTGGAGAATCATGGCCTGCCTTCGTCTTTTGGCTAATAATGCCAAAATTGATTTTACGTTAGCTCATTTCATTCGGTTATATTGCCCGAGGATCTTCCGCGGGGGTGTGATAAAGGTCTCCAAACGAGGCAAAAATCCAATTCTTTCCAGCGTTGATGAGGATGGGGATCGAGGATGGCTCGAGCGTTTTGTCCAGATTAGGACCGCGGATATTATACCGGATGAATATCTGCCTTTTCCTGAAAAATGGAATGACAAACGTAAGTTTCTTGGATTTGCCTCCTTCACATATCTTCGGACACCCTTTTTTTTTTGTTATAACTTTTCCAATATTACAGCCGAAGCATGGATTCCAAATGCAATTCCGGGTTTCACCGATTGGATTGAAGAAATCATCGGCCAACACTTGCACGAAGATCGGACATGGGCAAACTTGTCTCGTGATTGATGGATTGTACGGTATCCTTTACTTTCCTTTAATCCTTGTCACACCTTTTCCATTCTAATTTACCTTCTTTTAACCTTCCGATACCTAGGTTTAGGCAAAGGTTCTATGACCCCACGCCCGCACCAGCGGATGAGCCCGCAACACCGGGCTCGAATTTTGACATGTCAGGGTCAGCTCGGCTTATTGTCGCGGCTGAAAAGAAAAGGAGAAAACGCTCGACCAAGGTCCGGAAGAAAAAGAAAAGGTCGAGGGATGATGTTCGGGGCCTGAGGGATGAGCCCGAGGCTGATTTTTTTATCGCAAGTGTATCGAAACCCTCCGTTGCCACAACTACAGGGGTCGAGACAGCTTCGGTGGAGGTTCTGACCCCAATCACATATGGAGAAGCTGAGGTTCCTTTCCCCCCAATATCTGAATATATCTAAGCTTCGATTCCACTAAAGTCAGTTGATTTTATTCATATTACAGGTGACACTTCACCCGAGGTGGTACCCTTGGTAAAAAAGCCTAGAAGGGCTGACCCAACTTTAGGGGCCGAGACGGCTCAAAGGGTTGAAACGACTAGAGGGGTCGAAACTATAATAGCTACCGACCCGCCTCCAAGCGTCGAACCAGCTCCTACGGCCGAGGTACCACCAACGGTCGATGCAACACCAACTTCTCCTTCTGCACCTTCTTCGGAACATGAGAACCTTGATGATATATTTGTTAATACCCCTCCTGCTACGGTGGAAGCTTCGAGGTTCGACCATCTCCAAATTCCTCGAGCAACGAGGATTGCCAGCCGGTCTACTGAGTCAAGTTTGAGATCTAGACTTGTAGATATTTTCTCGGCCCCGAGTGTAGAGCCGAAGAGGACAAGGTTGACCATGGTCACTGTCCCTGAGGACTGTAGCTTTTTATCTCGCCCGGTAGGGGTTGCCAGTTATTTAAGATCTCTTGTTTCAAATTCGGATAAGGAGAAGATGAAAGGACTCTCATGGGAATGTCTTATGAATGAGGGCATGCGTGCCGGCAATCGGGTAAGCATTCTTACGTATTGTTAAAGCATATGTTGTATAATCGTTTGCCGATTCTTTATCTTCGTTTACTTTACCTTTGCAGAGTGTCGTGCTTGTGAATGAAGGCTTCGTCCAAGCCCAGCACTTGATAGATGACTTGCGGGCCTAGTTAGATGCTCAAGGCTGGGAGACGGAGAAGTTCAAACTTCTCTTGCAAGAGAAAAAGGATCAATTGAGCCTGGTCACTGCTCCCTCAAATCTCCAATTCGAGCTTGAAGCAGCAAAAAGGGAGAATCTCTAGTTAAAAACTGAACTCGACGACGTAGTCGAAAAGAACAAGCTCCTGGACGGGGATAACAAAATGCTCAGCCGAGAGAATGCCAATTTTTCCACCAAACTTGGTGAGTTCGAAGCTACTATCGCCCAACAAAGGGAAGGGTTTGATTCTATCAAGGCCGATGCTGCGAAAACAGAAGAGAGGTTCAGGCAGCTCGAAGCTGAGAGAGCCGCAGAAAAAGACAAGTTAAAGATAATCGAAGAAAAGGCCGAGACACGAGCCTGGTTGAATGACGAGCTCAAAGAAAAGCTCGAGGCTGCTGCTCTAGCCAATGATGTTCTTCAGGCCGAGCTAGCATCTTCCAACATGGTTCGAGTCACTCTGAGTGACATGAAGTCCGAACTGGAGGAGAAATTAAAGAAAGCTCAGGCCGACCTAGGGGAAGCTTGTAAAGACATCGAGGCCACCGAGGCTCGTTTTACCCTTTTAGTTGAACATGAGAGGTTGAAATCCCGGAGGATGACACTTGAGCAGGTTCAACAGGGTATGGAAGAGATTTCCGCTCGTATATTTGATGCAAAGATGATCGAAGATAGGTCTAAGAAAGCTCTCGAGGACAGCTCCGAAGATGACTCTGAAAAGACCGTTTCTGAGGACTCGGGTTCTTCACAGACGGAGTAAAATAGGGCCTGTATGAGCCTTTTTTTTTTTTATCTATGAAAATCATAAGTGTAAAGCTTTGGCCTGTTAGGCTATATATGAAATCCATATTTCCTTTTGCCAGCATTTTCTTCGATCTTTGGGTCAAGCACATTTTATGATATTGCTTTTAATGTTTGCTTCGTAAAGAATGGCTGAGGTTCGACCCTAAGCCTTTTAATCGTTTCTCTTAGAAAATCGAGCCAACCTTAACTCATTGGTTGTGGGCTTTATTTTGTTCGGTTTCATTTTGACCGAAGACTTATAGATGGCTTACCCGCGGGGCCTTTTTATGCTTTGTGAATTCAGACGTCTCTGAATCATCTTGGCCATCCAAGTCTAGGTCTTTAATTATTTGACCTTCTTCTGACTGTTTGAGTTTAACGAATTGGGCTTGGTTAACTATAACCTTTGTGCCTTCGACGATTTTATGACTTCAGTCCCCAGTCGAGGGTTATATTAAATAAAGAGGATTGGGCTCGGTTAACTATAACCTTTGTGCCATTGTCAATTTTATGACGACAGTCTCCAGTCGAGGGTTATATTAATAAAAGAGCATATTTAAAACATACTTTTCAAAAGTATTTCTCTTCATATCTCAAATACTTATCTCATACAAAAACTAAGGATTTCATCCGATCCTTTCTGCTTTTGCCGTAGCAATACTATCTGGGCATGATTCGTTTGATCGTTTGGCCCTTACATTAAAACCTAATACAGAAGGTTCAGGTAACTACAAAAAATAAAAATTGTTTCGATCTTGACTTCGTTTCTTGTTTTGCTTCGATGATCTTTTCTTCGGTCTTGGTGAGGGTACTGTAGTGCCCTAGCGGTTGTCCGTGAAGTATGAATGAGGAAACACTATTCCAAAAAATGGTGCTGCCAATTATCCAGTCCCTAGTACTTATGGTTCTTCGAGCTTATGGGCACTTAGACTCATCTTCAGCGGGTAACACGTTGTACTTGTTGCCTCGTTAAAAACTTTATCGGAAAACCCACTTTGGGACAAAATCGGGGCTAAGAAAACGAGTGCAACACGTGTTTTCAAACCTAACTTTAACACCTTCAAAATTTCTTCCAGCACGACACTGTAAAAAAGATAGGTGAAAATTTTTAGAATGGTCAAAAGGGTTAACGGGTCATACCTTAGCAATAATATTTCTTCAAGTGTGCCATGTTCCAATTGTTATGCAGCTGTTGGCCATCTCCAGTTTCCAACTGATACGATCCTTTGCCAGTTATTCCGGTTAGCTTATACGGTCCTTCCCAATTTAGCCCTAACTTTCCATCATTGGGGTTCTTAGTGTGCAGGGTAATCTTCCGAAACACTAAGTCCCCAACTTGAAAATATCGAAGGTTTGTCCTTCGATTGTAGTATCTTCCCATTCACTATTTTTGAGCTGCTAAATGGACCAGTGCACTCTGGCATAGTTCGTCTGTTAAGTCAAGCTTTACGGCCATAGCCTCTTCATTTGACTCGTTTGTGGCATACCGGAACCTTAGACTTTGCTCACCAACTTCTACGGGGATTAAAGCCTCGGCCCCGAAGACCAAGAAAAATGGCATTTCTCTCGTGCTTGATTTAGATGTGATTCTGTAGGCCCATAATACCTCCAGTAGTACTTCCTTCCATTTGTGTTTTGACGTCTCTGACCGTTTCCTCAAATTTTGAATTATGGTTTTGTTCGTTGATTCTGCCCGTCCGTTTGTACTTAGGTGATACGGGGTTGACATAATCTTTTTGATCTTTAAACCTTCGAGGAAGTTATTTACTTTATTGCCAATGAACTGACGAGCATTATCGCAAGTTATCTCGGCTGGGATGCCGAACCGACAAACGATATGGTCCCATATGAAGTTAATAACCTCCTTCTCTCTAACTTTCTCAAAAGCCTGTGCTTCAACCCATTTTGAAAAGTAATCAGTCATAAATAAGATAAAACGAGCCTTACCTGGGGCCCATGGTAGAAGACCGATGATATCTATTTCCCATTTCATAAACGGCCAAGGGGACAAGATCGGGTGCAATAACTCCGCCGGTTGATGTATCATCGGCGCATGCCTTTGACATCCATCACATCTACGGACAAAGTTTTTCCCGGTTTCTTCCATTTGGTTCCAGTAATACCCTACTCTGATAACCTTTCGAACCAAGGCTTCGGCACCGGAGTGGTTACCGCAGTTCCTTCGTGGACTTTCCTCATCACATAATCCATTTCTCCGGGTCCTAAGCACTTAGCCAAAGGTCCGTAGAAAGACCGGCGATATAATTGATCGTCGATCAAGCAGAATCGGGCCGCTTTGGTTCGAAGAGACCTCGATTCTTTTGGGTCGTTTGGGAGTTTTCCATCACGCAAGTAATCGATGTATTTGTTGCGCCAATCCCATGTCAAACCCATTGCATTTATCTCGGCGTGACCATTTTCCACTGTCGAGTTCATCAATTGGACGACCGTGCCAGAATTGAACTCCTCTGCTTCAACCGATGAGCCTAAGTTGGCTAATGCATCTGCCTCGTTGTTCTGCTCCCTCGGTACATGTTGCACGGTCATTTTTTAAACTGATGCAATACTACTTGAGTTTTTTCCAAGTATCTTTGCATTCATTTATCCTTGACCTCATAGACACCATTAACTTGATTCACGACCAAAAGAGAGTCGTATTTAGCTTCGATGACTTCGGCTCCTAAACTCCGAACCAACTCCAGACCTGCAATCATAGCCCATACTCGGCTTCATTGTTAGTTAATTTCATGGTTCTAATTGATTGTCTAATAACGTCACCTGCTGGGGTTTTAAGAACAATACCCAACCCGGTCCCCTTTAGGTTCGACGCCCCGTCTGTATACAGGGTCCAGATACCCGAGACCTTTTTCGAAGTTAACAAGAGCTCTTTCTCTACCTCGGGAATCATGGCGGAGGTAAAATCTGCTATAAAATTAGCTAAGATTTGAGATTTACTAGCCGTTCCAGGCTTGTACTCGATATCATAGCCGCTAATTTTTACGGCTCATTTGGTTAATCTACCCGACAGCTCCGGTTTATGCATGACATTTTTTAACGGGTAAGTAGTTATTACACATATGGGGTGGCATTGAAAGTAAGGTTTTAGCTTTCTTGAAGTACTTACCAATGCCAAAGCTAATTTTTCGAGGTGCGGATAATGGGTTTCCGCATCCCCTACTGTCCTACTTACATAATAGATTGGGAATTGCATACCTCCTTCTTCTCTGACCAAGACGCTGCTTACCGCAACCTCAGATACTGCTAAATATAGGAACAGTTGCTCATCTGCCTTCGGTGTGTGTAGCAAGGGTGGGCTCGATAAGTACCGCTTTAACTCCTGCAAGGCCTTTTGGCATTCTGGTGTCCAAACGAAGTCATTCTTCTTCCTCAGAAAAGAGAAGAAACGGTGACTTTTATCTTATGACCTCGAGATGAACCGGCTCAGAGCTGTTATCCTTCCAGTCAGGCTTTGCACTGCCTTCACATTGTTCACCACTGCGATGTCCTCAATGGCTTTGATTTTGTCCGGGTTAATTTCAATCCCCCCAGTTTGATACCATGAAGCCTAAAAATTTGTTAGATCTGACCCGAAGGCACATTTCTCCGGGTTTAGCTTTATGTTGTATTTGCGAATTATATCGAAGGCATCCTGAAAATGTTTTAAATGGTTCTCTGTTTCCAGGGACTTGACTAACATGTCATCAATGTAAACCTCTATTGTTTTACCTATCTATTCTTCGAACATTTGGTTAACTAGGCGTTGATAAGTCGCTCCGACATTTTTTAATCAGAATGGCATGACGTTGTAACAATAAGTCCCATATCGAGTTATAAAAGAAGTTTTCTCTTGATCCTCTGGATGCATCCAAATCTGGTTGTATCCGGAGTAGGCATCGAGAAAACTCAACATCTCATGCCCGATCGTCGCGTCAATCATTCAATCGATGTGAGGCATAGAGAATGAATCCTTTGGGCATGTTTTGTTTAGATATTTATAATCAACGCACATTCTAAATTTGTTACCTTCCTTCGGCACCACGACAACATTAGCTAGCCAACTCGGATATTTTACCTCCCGGATAGAACCTATTTTCAAAAGCTTTGTTACCTCATCTTTGACGAAGGCATGTTTTGACTCGGCCATCGGTCTTCTTTTCTGCTTAACCGGAGTGAATTTTCTATCGAGGCTGAGCTTATGCATTTTCACCTTCGGTGGCACACCTGTTATGTCTATATGGGACCATGCAAAACAATCGGTATTAGCTTGAAGAAATTTAATTAATTTGTTCCTAAGCTCGAGTGTTTGGCTTAAAGCCATTTTGTGCTTAAAATAAGCCCAAAAATATACCTTTCTATTATCTAAAGGTAAATGCACAAATAAGATGATCTGCTCCAGCTCCTCCACGGTAGATTTGGTTGCATCCGAATCATCCGATAATATGAATGATCTGGGCACACCGAAATCATCCTCTTTGAAATTCGGGCTTATCTCCTTCTGCTCTTCATTTGAGCCCGCATTCTTTAATTGCTATTTGGTGTCCTTACCTTTGATTGGCTCATTAGCCTTTTGAACCGGTTTCTTCAAAATGAGTGGGCTTCCTCGACTGCGAACATTTCCCTCGTTGCAGGCTGTTCACCACGGACAGTTTTTATACCTTCCGGAGTTGGGAACTTCAACATCTGATGTAATGTCGACGGCACCGCCCTCATGCTATGAATCCATGGTCTGCCGAGTAAAGCATACTTCATCTCCCCCTCGATGACATAGAACACGGTTTGCTGAATGGTCCCGTCAATGTTGACCGGCAAAGAAATTTCTCCCTTTGTAGTTTCGCTTGCCACATTGAATCCGCTGAGCACCCGAGCTACCAGGCTGATTTGATCCAGCAACTTCAGTTGTTCTACCACTCTCCATCGGATAATGTTGGCTGAACTACTTGGGTCAATCAAAATATGTCTAACTTGCGATTTAAAAAATAAGAATAGAGATTACCAACGCATCATTGTGCCTTCTGCATCCTCGTCGCTGAAGGAAATAATCCCTTCGGGCATGTAATCCCTGGTCCATTTTTCTCGTATAATCAAAACCTTTGTTCTTTTCATCATCGGCCCTCGTGGCGTATCCGTTCCTCCGATTATCATATTGATCACATGCTGTGGTTTCACGGGCTCGGCCTGTTTGTGATTTTTCCTTTCTTTATAGTGGCTTTTGGCTCGCTCACTCAGGAATTCTTGAAGGTGACCGTTTTTCAACAATCGAGCCACCTCTTCCCTTAATTGGCGACAGTCCTCAGTTCTATGACCATGAGTCTCATGATACTCACATATCATGTTCGGATCCCTTTGAGCTGGATCGAATCTCAACGGCCTTGGCCACCTGGCTTCTGTGATACTCGCGATAGCCGAGACAAAGTCTGATGTATTGATGTTGAAGTTGTACTCTGATAACATCGGTACGTCTATCGGCATCGCTTCTAAATAACAAACCTCGCCTGTTTGACCCACGATCAGCTCGCTTATTACCTCTACCCAAGAAATGGCTGGGGCTACTTCTCTCTTTATCCGACCTAAAGCTGAATTTCTCCGATTGAGAATATAGTCGATACCTTTCCCTCGATGGCCTTGTCTCCGGTTCATAATTTTTTCTCGACCTTTCAGAGTTCTTACTTCCATTTATTGGGCCCGGGTGGAGCTCAAGTTAATCATCCTCTACCCGAATCTTGGACTCGTACCTGTTATGGACATCTGTCCAAGTTACTGTCTTGTATTCCAACAAGCTCTCCTTTAATTTGAATGAGGCAGTTAAGCTTCGGGGATTGAGCCCCTTAATGAAAGCTTGTTTCGCCTATTCTTCCGGGACCGGGGGAAGCTCCATCCGTTCCCTTTGGAACTGATTCACGAATTCACGTAGCAGCTCATTATCTTTTTGGGTGATTCTAAAAATATCCTCCTTTCTAGCCTGTACCTTTTTGGCCCCGGCATGAGCTTTGATAAACGCATCTGTGAGCATCTCGAAAGAAGTGATGGAATGCTAGGGCAGATGGTCGTACCAAGTCAATGCCCCTTTGGACAATGTTTCACCAAACTTTTTCAGCAATACCGACTCTATTTCATCCTCCTCGACATCGTTGCCTTTTATGGAACAAGTGTACGAGGTCACGTGCTCCTGTGGGTCCGTTGTCCAATCATACCTTGGAATATCCGGCATCTTAAACCTCTTCGGGATCAACTTTGGGGCCGCACTCGGAGGGAAAGGTCTTTGAATGTATCTCTTTGAATCCAGTCCCGTCAAGATCAGTGGTGCTCCTGGGATCTGATCCACTCGAGAGTTATATGTTTCCACTCTTTTCTCTATTAAATCGACCCGTTTTGCCAAAGTCTCCAGCATTTTCAAAACCTCGGTTGATGAACCGGCCCCAGATCCGTTGCTTTTGACAATTCGTGCCTCCTCTCGCCTTGGTTCAGTAGCCCCTTTCGGCTTTGTTGAAGCTGCATTGTTGTCTTTGCTCTAGAGCTGAGCTATGGCAATCGCCTGGTCCTGCAACATTTCGAAAATCAAACGTAAGTTAATTTCATCCGGTATATCCAGTGCTTTTTGGGCTTGCACCCGAGGTAAAGTAGTTGAGTTATGGCTATTCAGAGGGTCTGTGGCTAGAACGGTGGTATTCTCCTGATTGACGGTATTCTACCGATTAAGGCCTTCTCTTGAGTTGACAGCATTTGGGTCGGCCGGATCAGTAGGTGGGTACCGTAGCCCGCTGTGGTTTTCGTTTTCAGCAACAATCTCATTGTTGTTCACATGCCTGGAATGACCGTTGTTTGCCATTTCGAACGTTTTTTCTGCAAATTTGCAAACTTTCAAACAACAAGTGAAAAAGGAAGTAGCAAATAATTAAACCACCACTATTATCCTATGCCCTTCGGTGGGCGCTAAACTGTTTACCCCCAAATAGTGGGTAACAATTAAATTTGTAAGTGGTGGATAGGATATGTGAATAGATTTAATTATAATATAGGATAGTAACGAATAAGTAATGATATGTATTAGCAAATAATAGCAATGGAAATTAGAGAAGAAGAGTGGACGAATGTTGCGAATTGGTCTGGTATAGAAGAAGCTTCTTTTAACCGAGCCAAAATACTTGAGGAGATATTTATGCCACTTTGCTGATAACAATATGTTGAATCGTAAAAAGCTAACTTAAAAAGGAAAGGATAGCCCTCTATTTATAGCTAACAGCAAATGGGCCCTAGTAAAATGTAGAAAAAGCCCTTCTAGAAAAAACCTTAAAATGGATAAGGCGTCCGTACGGTCTGACACCCGTACTGTTGTCAGCGCAAGTGAAGGAACAGTTATATGACGCGTGGCCTGTCCCATAACTGATTATCCGATCCTATGTTGAGTGTGCTCTTTAGGCTCGGGTTTTTTGTGCTTCAGTAGAATGCCCTCGGTGTCGAAGCAGAGTTGAATGTACTCACGACCCTTCGGTTTTCATCCCTGCCGGTGGTTACGACATTACTCTCTTTCGATTCCATTTTGGACGGCTTTATCCTTTACTCCGGTTCCAACCCCACACAAGTTGGTTCGGTTTTTACCATATACAATCGGTACAACTGAAATGATCAGCAATGATCAACCACTGCTGAGCGTCAAATGTCGAGACGGTGTGGGCATTTGCTTCGATAGCTCCATAATTTCTTTAATAGCTCTGTTCTAGATTGGCCAGCTCAGTGAATTCATGCACCAAGGATAATAGTCTGTCAAAATTTTCCCTTTGCTCTCTCTTCATCCATCCAATCGATCCATCCAATCGATCTCTTTACGAACCCAAAACCCATTTTTGAAAATAGCCAGCTATGATGCTCGGCTCAGGAGGATCCGGCCTTGTGGTCCCTCGAAATTTCAAATTATTCAAAAAACTTGAACAAGGTTATATAGATCTGGTCAATCAGCTATGATTTTAAAAGGATTTGGTTCCTTGGTTCCTTTATCCTAAGCAATAAAGAAGGCATGAAGAAATAGAATGTGGATCAATCAAGAAAAGAAATAGCACTGTAAGTTGAAATTCGTTGGAAAAATTGTCCCTACCGTTACTTTTTAAACGTTTCCGTTAGGGAGATAAAAAGTGCACCACTTTAGCAAAGTTAAGGGATTAAATATGCTCAAGTTATATTTGAGGGACCAAAATGAACCTACTCAAATAGATAAGGAATCATTTTAGCCCTTTGCTCGAGTCTCAGCTATTAGTTTTCTAGGTAGTTGAATCATAATTCGGATCGGAAAAATATCAAAAGTTTGAGTCACGTAGTAATGATTTCACACCGTGCTTCCGTGCTTTTTTAAGAGAAATATAATTATGTACGTTTTGGTGCAATAAATTCGAAGAACTATCAATGAAACTATGAAAGTCTCCATAAGGATCTAATTAACTGATACATCACCAAAGATTGTAGTGAATATATGAGATTTCTTTCTTCTTAATCAAAAGGTTAGATTTGTGAATGATAAAATATTCTAATAGAAAGCATTTTATCTTAAATGGGTCTTAGGTAACGTGAATTCAAATAAGTACGTCAAACTAATATTTCGGATACCGAAAAAGTACCATACCAAAATTAATAAACGTGGAGCCAGATTGTCCATGTATACTATCTGGAAAAAAAGAAAGAGAAAGGAAAAAAAAAAACGTCAGAGATGTAAGTGAAATGTTGTTTGTTTCCTTTACTTGATTGCAAGTTGAAACTCATCATTCTTGTTTTGTCAACTCACGAAAGTGAAAGAATAAAGAGACGACAAATGGAAGGGGACCAATTGACAATGCATAATACGAAGAAGAAAACAATCAAGTATCAATGCCCACCACCAGCCACAAGACAGTACAGTATAAAATTTTATTTTGTAATTCATATAATTGACATTAATTGTGTGAAACTCTTTCTATCTTGCAAGTTGGTGAACGGGACCTTACATTTTTGAATTCACCAACTTAGAGTTTAGTAGCTTAGTAGACAAAAATAGTCTCACACAACTAAACTTTTTCGTATGTTACCCCTTTCTGGATTTCAGGACTGGTTTGCACATGGCCAAGCTTTGAGTATTTAATTTGATGCAGTTTTATTCATGGAGTCCACCGTTTAAGCGGAGGATTCAGAATTTTAAAAGTTGTACATACGCAGGTCAATCACCCAAAAGACAACTACATGTTCCCTTTCATAAAAGTAGGATAGTAACGTGAAAAACAAATCATGTTATGTGTTATGACAAATTAAAATATATTGATAGTGTAAAGGATGTTTACCATAATTGATGATTGAAGGCCTTATACTCATACTTGATCCATACGGGGATTTCAGCTGTTTGCTTAAAGAGGAGCCAGAAATTCTATAGTAGATTATTTGGTTCTGTGGTCCATTTAACTTTCATGGACAACAAACAGCTATTCCCACTACACACTTGATTTAGACAATATTTCACAACAGAAATTAGAGCTAATGCTTGAACTTGTTCTAACATAAAGGAAAAACGAATGCAATATATTACACTAATTTGGTTAATATAAAGGGAAAACTGATGTTACATTACCCTAATTTGAATACTTCTGATTTAGAACGTATCCTGGATCTCCAGTAACAACATTGACCTTTCAGATTCGGCTTTTAATAGGAACTCAACCAATTTACATATTTTCGTAAATGCTAAATAGCGGGATAATTAATTTGTGAATTTTTCGTCCTAACGCTCCCTGGATCTATCACAGGCACAGCAGTTGCTGAGACTTCCTGTAATTATTAAGGAATGTCCCGCGACACTGCTTCACAACACTAATAACTAAGTCTCGATCCCAATTGATTATATAAATTCTCCCTTATCATGCTTATGTTATTTCCTCCGACACTGATTTTCAAAAATAATATTTAATGAATGCGTAACAATATTTCTTAAAAAAAATGCATAAATATAATAAACTGAAATTATTTAAAAATAATACAAAGTCAATGTTTATTCATTTGTTTGCACGGATTGTCCTTCAAAGGCGTTGTTCTTTAATTTTTAACCCTCAAATTGCTGGTCTTTAATTTTTGTCCTTTGCTTAAAAAAGTGGCCGAAAATATCCCGAGGTTTTGGGTTCGAACCTCTGCTCAGTGTAAAAAAAAAAAAAAAAAAAAAAAAAAAAAAAAAAAAAAACTCTGCAACGGAAGGCTTCGCAAAAAATTTGTCTTAAGACAAAAATTAATTATGCCTTAAGGAAAAAGTTTGTCTCGCGAAATCTTGTAAGGCTTTGTCTCGCGAAATCTTGTAAGGCAAATTTTTTTTTTCCCGAATAGGCCTTATTTTGCTACAAAACTTTGCCTTACGGTTTTATTTTTTTTTTGTTTTTATTGAGCAGAAGTTCGAACCCAGAATCTTGAGGTATTTTAGGCGAAGAACAAAAATTAAAGACCAACAATTTGAGGGCTAAAAATTAAAGACCACCCCCGAAAAAGAGTAATCGTGCAAATTATCCATGTTTATTTTGGGCCACATATTAGGCAATGTCTATAGATTCACTTTATGCTTGTTGGGCCTAATCCAAGATTTTGGGGCAATTTGCAGGATTGTCCTTCGCTGGGGTGGTCTTTTATTTTTGGCCTCAAATTAGTGGTCTTTAATTTTTGTCCTCTGCCTTTGCAAATTCTGCTTTAAGGCAGAATTTCGCAAGGTAGAATTTGGGCCTCAAGACAGAATTTGCATGGGGAATTTACAAAACTGACCATGCAAATTCTGCCTTAAGATAGAATTTTGCAATGGCAGAGAACAAAAATTAAAGACCACCAATTTGAGGGGCAAAAATTAAAGACCACCCCAAATGAAGGACCATCCGCGCAAAGAAAAAGAAGATTTTCTACTCTTTATCAAGTCCTCCTTGTAGTTTCTAAAACAAAAATTATGTAAGAGAAGTGAGCAAAGGGAACTTGTTTTTGCCGAAAAGAGAATTTTTCTTTAAACCCCAGTTAACTTGCCTAGTAAAACAAAGGAAATTGGCGTGTATACAATACTCCATTGCTTTGGCTTTTTTTTTTTTTTCTTTTGACAAAGATTAAGCTTAACAATTGTAGCCCAAAACGATTGACAGCAGATAGCCAAATCCCCTTCTTTTTTTTTAAGTAATGTTGTGTGATTTATGTAGCCACCATCAACTGCAGTGATACCATTGATCCTCCATTGTCTCATCACCTCTAGGACGACAAAGTTTCTCTACTACTACCATAGAAATTCTCTAGGTCATTTGTGGGAAAAATCTTATAACTACCTCAATCTTGAAATCACAACAAAACTCATATGGGCTTTTTGTTAGGTGTGTGAACAAAGTATCACATTAGTAGCTGAAAAGAAAAAATGAGCTACTTATAAGGTATTGGATACTCTTAATGATGTGAGGCATTTTGTCCTAGATGTTTTATAATATCTTTACTAAATACTAATATGTCATCTACATACACTAATACAAACCTTTATATTCTCCAAATATACTATCCATTTTTCGTTGAAAAATTGGTGGGGCTGTCTTTAATCCAAACGGCATTACTAACCATTCAAAATGCCCTTCAGGACAAGTAAATGCTTTCCATTCTAGACTGTCTTCATGTATTTTTACCTGCCAATATCCTGATTTACGATCAAACTTACTAAATATTTTCTTTCGTTGTATTCTATTAATTAATTCTGTTTTATCTGGTAATTTATACCCATATCTGGTAGTTTATACCCATCGGTTCTAGTATTTTCATTAAGTCTTTTATAATTTATTACCATTCTAGCTTTTCTTCTTATTATCTCACTATGGTTTCTTACCATGAAGGCTGCTAATCTACATTCTTTTTTAAACTTAATTCTTATTGTAAATCTTTCTATATCGTCTCTTATCCCTTTTAATTCCCAAGTTATGGCGGATATGGTATCTTCGTTAATAACACTTAGTACAGACCTATTTACTATTAGTGATACTAATTATTCTGTATTCAATAATTCTAGAAATGCAGTCAAAGCTTTTTCTATTTTCTTTAGCTCTCGTCTACGTTCTATATCTCTATATAAATATCAATAATTAATAGCTATTTGTTTTGTTAAAGGGTGTCTCTTCATACAATGATTATTTAATATGGCTTGAATCGTTTTGTTGCTTGCTTCTGATAGGATTTTCTAGATTTTATGTATCCTAATAATCTATATTCTAATCCTGATATATTATCCATTAACTCTTGTAGCCTTTGTTGATTGTCTTTAGAGCTACTTAATCTAATATATTCGGGATATAACCTAATACATGTCCAAAAATAATAAATAATAAAACAAGAAATTCATATATATATATATATATATATATATATATATATATATATATATATATATATATATATATATATTTTCATGGATATACACAAATATACATGATATACAATCTTTAGAGGCACATATATTTTCGTGGATATTCATCAATATATACGATATATAAGGGGAAATACTTGAATATACAAGGGGATATACAAGGATCGAGTCGTGTTCAATCTTGAGTTTCTATTTGAAAATTAGCTCAAATCTGTCTCAAATAATCTCCAAACGACTCCAAAATGTCGTTGTATGTACTAGTATGCTATGTGCGCGTAATTGTATGTATAGTGATACATAGGGACATATAGTAAGCATACCCCAAACATACACCAGACAAACAACGAGATACAATATGCATACAACAATCTTTACCTTCAAACCACCACCACGAAAACACTATAGCCACCACCACAAAGTACTATAAGCACCACTCGTTCCACTATAACAATGCAAAAATCATTTTCACACAACCAAAAAAAAAGAGTTTTGCAAAGAGTTAAATTTGTCCAGATTTATTTCGACGGATCGTTCGTGAAATTCTCTTAAGACTAATTGACTTGGGGGTATACCTGTGTACATTTTTCGATCCAAGGGACCCATGTTCTTTGAGATACTACAATTCCACGTGTTTCCCTTTTTCTTGAGCAAAATATCATCAAGGAATAATTACTTGATGTAGCTTCTTATAAGACCTATTTATTGATAATAACTACCACTACTAAAAAAACAGGATTTTCCGACCTAACAAAAAAGGCTATTTCCGACCTCATGAGGTCGGTTTTGGCCAAAAACCGACCTCAAAACCGACCTCAAAATTAGGTCGGAAAATAGTGGGTCGGAAATATTACCGACCTCATGAGGTCGGTAAATTTTTTTAAGTCGGGTATTAATTAGATAAATTACCGACCTCATTAGGTCGGTAAATTATATTAATAATATAATGATATGAGTTTACCGGCCTCCTGAGGTCGGTAATTTATATGAATATATAATATATTGTTTTAGATTTCCGTCGTCGAAAGGTCGGTATTTCACAATTTCTATAAAATATTTGCAGAAACCCGACCTCATGAGGTCGGTAATTTGTAATTTTTGGGAAAATTTTGCAAAAAACAGACCTCATGAGGTCGGTAATTTGCAATTTCTAGAAAATTTTGCAGAAAACCGACCTC
The DNA here is from genome assembly GCF_029784015.1 of Lycium ferocissimum. Lineage (NCBI taxonomy): Eukaryota > Viridiplantae > Streptophyta > Magnoliopsida > Solanales > Solanaceae > Lycium > Lycium ferocissimum. The sequence goes on from NC_081352.1 coordinate 20,096,106, forward strand.
ATGAGGTCGGTAATTTGCAGTTTCTAGGAAAATTTTGCGTAAAACCGACCTCAGCAATTTCTTGGAAAATTTTGTAGAAAACCGACCTCATGAGGTCGGTATTCTGCAAAAAAATTGGTAGAATCTAGCTGCTATTCCAGCTGCCCCCTGTCAAGATGAAAACAATTTTATATTCAACTAAAATCAGCTCAAATAGCTGCCAACAATTCACCAAACTACTACAAATACATAAAACGTTAAGCTACTTCAACAAACACATATATTACAACCACCAATACATCAAATTCAATTCGAATTTACTTCAAAGTTGAATCAAAACGTCATTCAAACATTCACAAGAGACATTAAGCTACTTCAACCTTCGCAAACATCAATACAACATTAAACTACTTCAACCTTTGCAAACATCCACAAAACATTAAATTAGTCTACACTAAGTTAGTCTACAACATTAGACTACTTCACTCCTCGCAAACATCCACAAAACACTTACACAATCCACAAATCCACCAAAACATTAACATTCAAACATGCCTTTGTGTGTTTGGCACGTGAGTCTCATCATCATCCGCACCAC